>NW_021703778.1:41239650-41260361 GCF_005190385.1 Monodon monoceros
TGGGCCCATCCTGGGTGTGGGGCCCATCAGAGTCTCCTGGGCCCATCATGGGTGTGCGGCCTGTCAGAGTCTCCTGGGCCCATCCTGGGTGTGGGGCCCGTCAGAGTCTCCTGGCCCCATCCTGGGTGTGGGCCTGTCACAATGGCTGGGAGGATGCTAGAGCCCACGGATGCACCACTTTGGCCAGCCCGGTGCCCTGCCTTGGATCCCGTGTCTAAACAGTCTGGAGTGGAGGAGGGTGGTTCCTGAGAAGAGCTGGATGTTGGGGCAAGCAGGAGGGGGCTGTGCTGGCTTGCATGTCCACCACGCCCGCCCATCGTCACACCTACCTCGGCAGCATCCACAGCCATCTCAGCCTGCATCTTCTCTGGGCCTGGAGGAGGGCAGCTGGGCGAGCACCGCAGTGGATGTTAGTGAGGTGAGCTTTATGCACCATATGCGTCTTAGCTTCGTCACTCTGTGCCGGGTCCCATCAGCACCACACACGGTCCCTGCCTTCAGGGGCCAGAGATGCAGGAGGCAGATAAGCGCATGATGCTAAGTTGTGACGGGTGCTGCGAAGGCAGAAGTAGGGGAGGTGTGGGAGGGGGTGACCTCAACAAGGTGGCCGCTCTCAGGAGGCACGAGAGCCACTCAGGAAAAATGGGGTGGGCGGGGGCGCATTCCAGGCAGAAGAACAGCACGTGAAAAGGTCCTGAGGCCAGTGACAAGTCCGGCGCAGCCTGAGGGTCAGGTCTTTGGGACGTGGCAGGATGTGAGGACACAGGGGTAGCCAGTGGAGACCTGGAGGCCACAGTAGGGACCTGGGATTTTACTGAGGGTGCTGGGACAGCCCTGGAGAGTTTTGAGCTGGGCGTGGTGTGATCCAGGTGATACTGTTTAAAAGGTTCTGGTCTCTGGATGAATTCAGACCCTGGGGGGCACGAGCAGAAGCAGAGGCTGGTGAGGGGCATTTCTGTTAGTCCAGGGGAGAGACAGGGGTTGGGGGGAGGGTCAGGCCCAGGGCTCGTGTAGGAGGCGCAGCCACAGGACATGTGGTGGCCTGGTTGTTGGGATGATGGGATGTGAGCACCAAGGAGCGTGTTGGTGGCATTTCCCAGATCGGGGAGGAGCAGGTTTGGGGGAAATGCTGGACATGTTACGGCTGAGGTAACGCTTCGGCTTCCGGGTATATTTCTGGTGGAGGTGAGTAGCCTGAGGTGGGGCACACAGCATCCAGGGCCCCGGCTTTCAGGCCTGTCCTCCCACACTGCTGGCCTGGAGCTGAAGGGCAGCCCTGGGCACCCGTGGGCCTGGGTGGAGACTCGATTCACAGTCTCTGCAGCCCCCTCCCTGTGTCTGGGCCTCAGCCTCCTTGTCTGTAAACTGGGGCCAGTGAGGCTCTCCAACCCCTGCAGAATCCTGGTGCTTCGGGGCTGTCCCTGGAAGACTGGCTCAGGTCTGGGCGCCTCCTGGGAGGAGGCGGGACAGACGGGGAGGCGGCCCTCCTGGCAGGTGCTGCTGCTCTCGGCTCTGCTCAGAGGAGCCTGGGCCAGCAGCTGTCTGGGGGTGGGAACCCGCTTGGGTGTGTCCGTGCGTCGCGGGCCCTCGGCCGGGGCGGGAGTTGGCGTCAGCGGGCAGGCATCCTGGTGCTGAGCGAGACAGAGTCAGCTCAGGGGCCCCGGGCTGCCCACTTAGCGTTGCCCTTGGAGAGGTCACCACTTGACCTCATTCTCAGGGCAAACGTGGCTGCTCTGTTGGGGTTTGCCCTGCTTTTTGGCACCTTCTCAGTCTTTGAGTCCTCCTTCGTCCTGCCCTTAACGCCCTCCAAAGGGAATCTCCACCTGAATCCCTCCTAGGGCGGCCCTGTTAGCAGCCCCCCAGAGTGGAGGGGGGCCCAGCCCATTCCCACAGCCTCAGTGCCAGCTGCTTCAGCGTGGACCTGGGCCTGGAAGGGAGGGAAGCGTGCCACGTGGGGCCAGAAAACCCAAGAGGGTCTTTGCCTGACGGGCTGAGAGTGTGTGTCCACATGTGACTGTGGGAGGAAAGCAGGGCCGTCCACTCTCTGGTTAGCCCCAGGGCCAGGCCCTGTGGGCAGCCTCTGAGCCTGCTGCCCCCCAGGAGCAGCTACTAGTGACGTCCTGTTTGCACGGCAGAGAGCTGGCATTCCAACCTGGGGCTGTCTGTAAAGTGAGTCCAGGAGGAGCTGGGCACCATGCATGGGTGTGCAAGCCCCAGCATTCAAGGCTACGTCCACGTGGAGCTCAGAAGCAGCCTGGTTTCCTGGCTGGGGTGGGGCACAGGGCGAGGGCAGTGAGGTGCTCAGGGGCCCAGAGCAGGTGGGGCCTGTGGAACAGCAGGAACCGAGGTCAAGCCTCAGCATCAGGGCCCTGAACTGGAGACCTCGGAGCCAGTCCCTCAGGTGGCACAGAGATCAAAGGCCATGTCCCTCCAACAGCCCAGACACACGGGAGCCGGATGGACAGTCACCAGGTGGATGGCCACATTTGGGAAAGTGCCCGGTGATCAAGGAGGCAGAAGCCGGAATGAGGATTTAGCAGTCACGTGAGATTTGGGGAGCTGTGCTGCAAGGCTGGGATTCAGGTTGGGCAATTCAGACCTGGGGGGGGGGGGTGGGGCGCTTCCCAGGAAGCCTCTGCGGCCAGGTCAGCGCAGTCTCTCATCTCTGCAGTGTCTGGCTCCAAGGCCAGGCTCGGGGGTCAAGCTCTGTAAACAATTGCCAACAAGTGAGGGACTCTCAGAGGCCTGAGCAGAGCAGGGACTTCGTCTCACAATAGAGAAAACTAAGTTGCAGAGGAGGGGAGAGGTGCCCTAGGGCAGGTGGTAGAGTGGGGACCACCGTGTACAGCCTGGATGTCGGGTCCAGCACTCTCGCGCCCCTGTGGGCTGCACACGGACCCCCTCAGGCAAACCTCTAACCTGGAGCTCAGTGCTCCGCGGTGGCAGGTTTGCACTGAGGGACACTGATGGGTCATCAGCCCGCAGTCCGCCTGGAGCTCAGGGGCCAGAGCAGCAAGGCCAGGCCCAGCCCCTGTGTCTTCCCTGCCCCAGCCCGGGAGCAGGGGCCTTGCCCGGGCAGCTCTGATCACGTCACTCGGTGGCTTCCCTGGCTCTTTGCCAGGAGAGGAGTGAGCAAGGGAGAGAGCAGTGCACTTGGACAATAATTTACAATCCAGTGAAGCATGAGATCGCAGCCTTCCTTTACCAGATTATTACTTAAGTACAAAATTGACTTGGAGTGGGGAGTGGGGGGAGTTTACACTTCTGAAAATAAAAATGAAAAAGAAGGGGGCTTTTCTGGCCTCCTTACCAGCGGGAAGGAGGAAGCCCAGGCTTCTGGGGTCAGGACGCTGAATGCATTTTACTTTTTGACCACTTTCTCTTGAGGCCTAGGATCTTTGCCTGCCGTCTGGCTGAGCCTCTTTCCCATAGTACCACAGTGGGGTCTTGGGTCATGCCATCGGCCAGACTTTAATTCAAGTGCTTTGGAATCCCCATGTTCCAGCTGGCGACGAGCCTGTGTCTGTCTGCTCTGGGGACCCACACTCTGAGCCCCAAGTCCCGGGCCCGGCAGAGGACGCCAGACGAGGGGGCAGGTGGAGCGTTCACTGCGGCCCGGGAGCCTGGAGTCGCCTGTCGGGACCAGGGAGGCTCCGATGGCTACAGGTTTTCCTGCTGCTTTGGTTGAGGCAAATCTGGATTGCTTTAGGACTTTGTCTTGGCTTTGTCTTGGCTTCCCCTTGGGACCTCGGAATCGAGCAGGTGTCTAGAGGGTGAGCCACAGGCTAGCTGGCCTCACCTCCACACCTTGCTTATCGCAGCTGGGTCCGGAGGCTTCTGGAGAGCCCTGGATTTGCAGAATGTGTCTATGCTGAGCGCTTGGGCTGTGACAGCAGTTCTTGGGGAACTTTCCAAGGGCAAGGGGTGTGAGGGGCGTGGCCAGGGCTGCTTGGAGCCCAGCTCAGGACAGGGTGCGCTGGGAGCAGAGGGGGGCGTAAGGCTCTGCTTGGGGTCTGTGGCTCCTTGGGAACAGCTTTCAAAAGTCCCCCTGCAGGAATCCCAGTCTCCTTGGGCCAGTGGGGGGTAGAGATTGGGCTGGAACCAGACAGCCCACGAGGGAATTCTGGCTGCAGCACGTGAGGCAGCCACTTTGCATCTCTGAGCCTTGGCTTCCCCGGCTGAAGAATGGGGCCACACAGTAGCAGCCCCGGACGGTGGAATGCGTCCAGAGCACATGCTCCTTAGCACTGCCCTGCTGGCTTCTTAACCAGGCTGGGGACACTATTGCACGTTCTAGCAACCACGGGAGGCAACTGCAGCTCGAGGTCACCCAAGGAGGCTCGTATCCAGAGCTGGTGCAAAAGCGGTTGGTCTGAACCCCAGCCTCTACCATCTGAGTCGTCCTTGGCTGGCAGATTGAGGGGTGGGGCTTGGGCCGGGTTTGGCAGAGCTGAGCAGAGAGCAGGGGTGGAGGGGGGTGGGCCGGCCATGCTTGGGGGCTGAGCGGGGAGCTGCGGGGGTGCCAGGCCCTGGCCCCTCTCACCTGTGGCCTTGTCCCCCCCTGGCAGGTTGGCTCAGCATGTCGGTCAGCGTCCATGAGACCCGCAAGTCGCGGAGCAGCACGGGCTCCATGAACATCACGCTGTTCCACAAGGCCTCGCACCCCGACTGCGTGCTGGCGCACCTCAACACGCTGCGCAAGCACCGCATGTTCACGGACGTCACGCTCTGGGCCGGTGACCGCGCCTTCCCCTGCCACCGCGCCGTGCTGGCCGCCTCCAGCCGCTACTTCGAGGCCATGTTCAGCCACGGCCTGCGGGAGAGCCGCGACGACATGGTCAACTTCCAGGACAACCTGCACCCCGAGGTGCTGGAGCTGCTGCTGGACTTCGCCTACTCGTCCCGCATCGTCATCAACGAGGAGAACGCAGAGTCGCTGCTCGAGGCGGGTGACATGCTGCAGTTCCATGACGTGCGTGATGCAGCCGCTGAGTTCCTGGAGAAGAACCTGTTCCCGTCCAACTGCCTGGGCATGATGCTGCTGTCGGACGCCCACCAGTGCCGCCGGCTCTACGAGTTCTCGTGGCGCATGTGCCTGGTGCACTTCGAGGCCGTGCGGCAGAGCGAGGACTTCAACAGCCTGTCCAAGGACACCCTGCTGGACCTCATCTCGAGTGACGAGCTGGAGGCGGAGGACGAGCGTGTGGTCTTTGAGGCCATCCTGCAGTGGGTCAGGCACGACCTGGAGCGGCGCAAGGCCCACCTGCCCGAGCTGCTGCGTGGCGTGCGGCTGGCCCTGCTGCCGTCTGACTGCCTGAAGGAGGCCGTGTCGGGTGAGGCCCTGCTCATGGCCGACGAGCGCACCCGGCTCATCGTGGACGAGGCGCTGCGCTGCAAGGCCCGCATCCTACAGAACGACGGTGTGGTCACCAGCCCCTGTGCCCGGCCGCGCAGGGCCGGACACACGCTGCTCATCCTCGGGGGCCAGACCTTCATGTGTGACAAGATCTACCAGGTGGACCACAAGGCCAAGGAGATCATCCCCAAGGCGGACCTGCCCAGCCCCCGCAAGGAGTTCAGCGCCTCGGCCATCGGCTGCAAGGTCTATGTGACCGGGGGCCGGGGCTCCGAGAACGGGGTCTCTAAGGACGTGTGGGTGTACAACACTGTCCACGAGGAGTGGTCCAAGGCGGCGCCCATGCTCATCGCCCGCTTCGGCCATGGCTCGGCCGAGCTGGAGAACTGCCTCTACGTGGTTGGAGGGCACACTTCCCTGGCTGGCGTCTTCCCGGCCTCGCCGTCTGTCTCCCTGAAGCAGGTGGAGAAGTACGACCCCGGGGCTAACAAGTGGACAATGGTGGCCCCGCTGAGGGATGGCGTCAGCAATGCCGCGGTCGTGAGCGCCAAGCTGAAGCTCTTTGTCTTTGGGGGGACCAGCATCCACCGGGACATGGTGTCCAAAGTCCAGTGCTACGACCCTGCAGAGAACCGGTGGACGATCAAGGCCGAGTGTCCCCAGCCTTGGCGGTACACCGCTGCCGCCGTCCTGGGCAGCCAGATATTCATCATGGGAGGCGACACGGAGTTCACAGCAGCCTCGGCCTACCGCTTCGACTGCGAGACCAACCAGTGGACGCGGATCGGGGACATGACTGCCAAGCGCATGTCCTGCCACGCCCTGGCCTCAGGCAACAAGCTCTACGTGGTGGGGGGCTACTTCGGGACCCAGCGGTGTAAGACCCTGGACTGCTATGACCCCACCTCGGACACGTGGAACTGCATCACCACCGTGCCCTACTCACTCATCCCCACGGCCTTCGTCAGCACCTGGAAACACCTGCCCGCATGAGGCGCACCTGTAGAGCCCAACCAGGTGAGCCCCCGCACCCCAGGCCTGATCCCACCCCAGGTAAAGGCTGCATCTTCCGTAGAAGGCCGGGCGAGGCAGGACAGCAGGTGACTGGGGGGCTCTGGGACCCTTTTTCAACTCTGGAGCCAGAGCCTGGCTCTGCCCCGTACTTGCAGTTGATCTTGAGCAAAACACATAACCCCTCTGCCAAGTGGGGGTGACAATCTTAGACTGGGGCGGTGGTTCCCAGGCATGGCCGCAGGTCAGAGTCCCCGGGGGGCCTTTTGACAATCCTATGTGGAGTCTAGGCCAACCTGTGAAGTCTAAGGGCACAGTCTCCACACAAGGGCACCCTCCCTGTGACACCAGCTGCGAGGTCAGTGTTCCCCAGAACCGTCTCAGATCCAGCGCTCACTGGAAGGACTCATGAATGTGCTGAAGGCATATGTGCACGGTTACGGTTTATTATGGGCAAAGGATACAGATTAAGATCAGAAGGCAGAGATGCATGGGTCAGAGTCCTGGACGGGGGTCCAAATGCAAAGCATCCCTTGTCCACTCCCCATGCTACTCTTGTAGCATCAGTGAGTGACAGCTCGCACGGAATGCTGCCCGCCAGGGGAGCTCACAGAAGCTGCGGTGTCCAGAATTTTTAGCGGGGCCCCATCACGTGGGCATGACCGATTGCTTATGTCCCCGTGGTTACTCTCAAGTCAGCTGGTCCGGCGTGACCCAAAGCCCCCACCCTAAACAGACACTCCTATCAGGTGTGACCCAGATCACCTCCCAGAAGCCAAGGGCAAAGGCCAGATCTCTGTTGGGGCAAAGGCCACAAATTCTGTCCTACTCAAATGCTAAGCCCAGGCCTCTCCCTAGGCCATTCGGGGCCTCTGGGGCCCAGACCTCTGTAGTCGTTACAGCTCCAGGTGAGTCCAGTGTGCAGCCAAGGTGAGAGCCCCACCATGGGGGGCCCTTGAGAGGCAACAGGAGGGGAGTGGATGGAGGACTCAAAGGGAGGCGGGAGCTGGCGCCTTGGGGTCGGGTGCCACTGTGGACATCTGGTTGTTCCAGGGCTCTGGGACCAGACGGCCCTGGGATTGGGTCCTGCCTCTCCTGGGGGCAGTTGTGTGCTCACTGGTGTGCGAAGGAACCTCTTGTCTCCCATCCCTCCGCAAGATGGAGAGAAGGCCTTCCTCAGAGCGGGCGTCACGATTACGTGAGGGAATAGCCCCCAGCAGGGCTTGCTGCAGTGCTGCCCCAGTTACCCCAAGTTATCTTGCTCTGTTCTTAGCGCCATCATTATACGAAATCATTGCCTGAAAAGGGAAGGTGACAGTGGATGCCAGGGGCAAAGGGACTCATTCAGACACTCTTTGTGGGTGACAGAGGAACAGGGAGACAGGAAGAGGGACTTGCCCAGGTCCCAGGACGGGTGCAGAGTCAGGGGAAGGGAGAGGGCGGAAGGAAGGACCAGCATGTCCTGGAGGACCTCTTCTGCGGGGTGGGCGGGACCTTTCCTGCAGCTCCGCTGGGGCAGGAGCCACAGCAGGCACTGAGGTTGGATTAGGGTGTCCTGAGCCAGCCTGGCAGGGGCGCAGGGGCAGGGGCTGGAATGGAGTGGTGGACTCGTGGGCACTGGAGAAGGTCGTCCATGGTCAGGTCCCAACTCTTAGCCCTCCTCGGGTCCTTGGCCCTTGGGGTGGTGAGGTCTGGGGACCCCCGGTGGATGGGAGTCAGGAAGCATAGGTCCTGGGTGCTCTAAGAAGCGGGGTCGGTGGGAGATCCCAGGGTCACGCAGGGGGAGCCTTCCCACCTGGCCCTGGGCTGTCCTGTCCACCGAGGTGCTTCTCTGCCCGGCTGGCCCAGCCCCTCCCTGCCCACACCTGCCTTGAGCTCCTGCAGCTCTGAGGAGCCAGCCCCGTGCCGTTCAGGTCACAGGAACCCCGTCAGGAGCTGGCCAGCGCGGAGAAATTAATTTCCTCAATGACCTGGCGGCTGCTGACAAGAACGCTGAAAGCTCTGCACGGCAAAAGCAATCATACTTAGCTGGGATTGCTTCTGAATGGAATCTGATGTTTCAGCTATTAAATCAAATCCAGCCGTGCCTTCGAGGCCCTTAAAGAGGTATGTCCTCTGGCAGGCAAGGCAGGCAGGGCAGGACCCAGCGAAGGCATCAGATGTGCCATACAGGGTGTTTGGCGTCATAAAGGCCAGTCTGGATGAGAATAGGCTTTGTTCTCTTTTAAGGTTTCTCTGCTTTGTTTTGTTTTAATGTGCTCTCTTCCTCTTTGGGAGAAAAATCTGACCAGCAAAATATCTTGGTCCTGGGGAATAGACTTCAAAGAGATCACTGGCGTTTCCTTGTTGAGTCCCTGTTCCCACACTCTGGGAACTTAGGTTGGTCACCTGTGGGGCCCAAAGGCTCCTCCCATCTCGGGCCACCCAGCCCAGGCCAGGTGGCTCTGATCCTGTCTGGTGTTTGCCCATCCCTGGGACCCTGGAGGGCAGTTCTTCCCCAAGCGGGAGAGGGTGGGGGGTAGGTCAGCCGGACCCAGGGAGCCCTTTACTCTTCCAGGACTTCCCCCCGTTTCAGGGACCGTGGAAGGGTCGGCTCTGACTCTTGCTGGCTGCTTGACCCTGGTTGCTTAACTTCTCTGAGCTTCAGCTTTCTCATCTGGAAAACGGGAATGAAAACTATTACTCACAGTAGTTGAGGAGGAGAGACCGAGTGAGGGGCTGGGTTCAGAGTCCGCTTTTATATGAGGTTGCGAGGAGGAGGGGACGGTGGTGATAATGGTTTCGGGATGCTTTCGGCGCAGGGACCTCTGGATGTCCCTGGGCCAGCCCCTCCTTCTGGAAGGGTCCATCCCTCACGGTTGGGATCGCACTTGCCATTGCCTGGCTGAGTGCCACACGGGCCTTGTTCCTTCCGTGCTCCCCAGCCCACGGCGTGGGTGCTGTGGTCTCAGGAATGAGGATGTGGCGGGCACTGGGGTAGGAAGCTGATGCCTGGGCCCGTCCGGGCCTCCCTCAGCTCCTGGGAAGCGGGGCTTTGTGGCAGGAAGGCTCCCTCGCTCTGCTGCTGCTGGGGCAGTCGCCACAGTGCTGCCAGGACCCGCTGGAGGAGCAGCTCTACTCGGAAGGCCGCAGACCAGGTGGTCCTGAGCCGGGGGGCTACGGCAGGTGGGGGGGATGGGAGGGGCCTGTGACAGCAGTGGTGGCTAAGGGGCTGGGCCCACGCACCCTCGACAAGGCTGCAGGTCGTGACGAGCAGAGATTAGCACGCCTGCTGCCCCTCCGGCATGGGCCCCCCACTCTCCACCCAGTGCCGGGGCCAGAGAATGGGGTCTGTACCCAGTGCGTCCCCCGAGTGCCCCTCCCTGCTCTACTGTCCCAGTCCCTCCTGTAGGCATAGGACCGGCCTGGGGTCCTATCTGCAGTGCCTCTCTGGTCCCCGAACCCCACGTCCATCTCTTAAGACTCCACTTAGCTTCAGGAACCACCAGCCAGAGCCCTGCGCTCTGCAACCCCTCCCCGTCACCGAGTGACTTCCCCCATTCGTCCCCAAGTGCTTTGTTCCCCCATCTAGGACACCACTCGTGAGCTCTGGGTGGTGCCTGCATACACGCCAGGTGCCCCAGTCGTGAGCTCATTTAACCCTCTCAGAAGCATTTGTCATCGGGGCTGCTGTTATGGACCTGGCACCTGAGACTCAGCGTAGGTGGCTGGCATCACACTAACAGCTGGTGAGGGCTGGAGTGGCATCTGAGCCCTGGAGCTGCCTCAGGCCTGCAGGCGTCTCTGGAGACCTGGGCACTGGGCACCCCACATCTGCACCCTGGTGCCGAGGGCGGGCCACACGGGTGCTGCCCGGCAGTGGGGGTGGAGTGCTGTGCTGGAAGCTGAACGCCGGCAGGACCTCCAGGGCCAGCCCTTAGCTCCCATGTCACATCCGATCCTTGTCCCTATGTGACAGTGGCCAGCGGTGGCAGGAGGCCCCTGGAGCTGGGGTGGGCGCCCATTTCCCCGGGTTACCCGCCAAGTGTAGACTAGCTGTGAACATTCTTTTCTCTTGTTCTCTCCCGCTGAGCTCCCACCTCCCCCAGCCTGCCTCTGGCCTGAGGGCTTCAGAACATCGGGGCAGGGGTCCAGGTTGCCGGGAGCCATCTTCTCCTCACGGGCATTGTTGGAACCCAGACACTTGGGGTGCCGGGGCACGGGCTGCAGCCCCTCTCTGGGAAGGGCTGAGCCCGTCAGTCCCCTGGGGGCCCTGCAGGGGACTCAGTTGCCACCAGAGGAGGGCTGATTCAGCACATCCTGTCCTGCCTTAAGAGAGATTGCGCCCGAGAGGCAACCCTGGAGCACAGGATTCAGGGCTGGGCTGGTGTGGCCGGGGTGGGGGGTGCCCGGGGCAGGAGGGCAGGCCTTTTGCAACACCCCACGTCCACCCATCCACCTGCACACCCACGGCCTCCCGTTCTGTCTGTGTTAACCAGGGCCGCCCCGTGCCAGGCCCGCAATGGGGACGGCGTTAGTGGCTGTGGTCCGCATGGCAGGCCCCCACCAGCATGCCACGGGACAGCGAGGGCAGTCACGGGGCTGGCCGGGGCCACTGTGCACGGGCGGTGGGCTAGACAAGTGTCCTGTTGACTGAAAAAAAAAAAAAAACCACACAACCTAAAGGTTGAGAATTATGTTTTATTTGGCGGACAAAACTGAGGACTTAAGCCTGGGACGCAGCTTCTCAGATAGCTCTGAGGGACTGCTCCCAAGAGGTCGTGGGGGGAACCAGCACATATAGGAGTTCTTGCAACGAAGACCAGGTAGTCAGAACATCAAAAGAATATTGTTAAAGAAACCAGACATTGCAAGTTAAGGCATGTAGCGCTTTTCTGTGTATGGGAAGGTGCAAGAGTCTGGGCTCACTGAAGTCATTCCTTTACGATGCACTTCAGCTGTCAGAGGTCCAGTATCCTGTGCTTTCCCATCCTGAGTCTCCTCAGGGTGCACCGTCGGGGGCGGCTGCAACATCCTTTGTTTACTGACGCGGCGGGCACCATTTTTGCATTGATGCATGGTCCCATTTCACAGATGAGGAAACCAGGCCTCAGAGAAGGAACTGCCAGAAATCAGGGTGGCGCAGACCAGGATGGCCATGGGACGCGCCTGAGTGATCCAGGCAGTGCGGCTTCCCAGCTCCTCTGCCTTCAGGGTGCCACCTCTTCCTCAGCAACTCGGGACAGCCCAGAAGGGCCACCCCCCAGGTCAGGATCCCACAGTCCCTCACCCCCAGCACAGGGGGCTCTGAGGCTTGGCGTGGGGCCTGCCCCGAGGGGAACCCCATGTCTGCTTGGTGTTCTGGCGGGGGGCGGGTAGGGCGGGCAGGCCCCCAAGCTTTGGGTTCACCGCCTTAGAGCTTCTCAGGATGTTTAGGGGCCTGTGAGGAGCTTGGAGGGATTTGGGGGCCCTTCACCAGCCCCACTGAGAGCACAGTGGTCGCCTTGCGCAGCCTACGCATCTGGGAGCTTGCTGACCCCCTGGGCTCGACCAGCTTCCAGCAGAACTTGAGTCCGCCTTCCAGAAGCCTTGGGAATGAGGGGCGCATCCTACTTGAAGGAAACAGGTCCACAGGTCCCAGTGCTGGCTTGAATGTTTTTCATTATAATGTTACTTAAATACGTACAGACTTACAACTAGATGTAAGCTCCCTGTGTTTGTAGCTCTTTCACAGCTGCAACGCTAACAATTGTACAGGTGAAATACACCCAAAGACGCAAGACCGAGAATGCGGTCTCCGCTAACTGATGCTTTGTGGAAGTTGTGTTGCCTCCCTCTGCCTCTTGGATGGCTGGATATGGAGGTTTATGGAGAGCTCAGCCTGCCTGTGCAGGGGGCTCCTTCTCTTTTCTTTTTTGGAGCCGCCGTGAGACCCCTTTGGGCAGCTCGGTGTGGGTGGAGGCGGGGGCACATTATCTGTGTCCCCTGGCACAAACCTGCCTCCTTGGTCTAGGGCTGCCTCTGAGCCCATGGCACTCAGAGAGCTGGCCAGAGTAAGTGTGCTGTCTGGCATTGTGGATGGGTGGGGAGTGGGGAACACCCTTGGCAAGAAGCCCCAGCTCCCTCCCCTGGTACTCCAGAGAACCTATTTTTAAAATAGAATCCCACAGGGGTGTGTCTGCCTGTGGAGGCTGAGTGGGCAGTCCGCCCATCGCTGCCCTGAGTGTTCCCCGCTCCCCACCCCTCTAGGTCCTTCCTGGGCCTGCTGTATCCTTTCTCCACTAGGTGATCAACTCAGGAGCTGCTACCCCAGCCAAGGGCACCACCTCCTGGACACACGTCCACGGCCACGTCTCTGCTTGGAGTTGGGCTAGGTTATGCCAAGCTGTCGCTGTGGGTTGGTCTTTAGAAATGATCACACTGGCCAGCTGCGTTTTCTTCGTTGCTTCCAGGACATTCTACGCTAAGCCTTTTGTGTGCATTAGATGGCTCCATCCTTCTCTGGGAGAAGGCAGGTATCTGTCCTTATTTTCCACAGGAAAATGCGAAGCTCAGAGCAGATGCCAGCCACACTGATTGAGAACCCAGCGCTGGAGTGTGAGCTTCATGACCATGGGGACCGTCTGACCTCATTCACCACTGCATCTGTCCTGCAGGGTCTGGGTTGATAGGCTGTGCAGTAAATATTTGTCAAGTGCAGGAATGAATGTGTTGGCTGCTGCCCACAGCTGTACTGTTCTTCCTGGTGACCTGACTGGCCGTGACCATGTCTGCTCCCCCTGCTCTCTGATCATGTCTGCCCTCCCTCTCTCACCATTTCCAACCTCACTGGCCTACATTCAGGTTCTCAAAAATATCAATACCAGATTCCTACCCCCAGGCCTTTGCACATGCCATTCCTTCTGCCTGGAGTGCTTTTTGCCTTTCTAGAAAACTCCTGTCTGTCCTGCAGGTCTTAGGTTAAATATTACCTCCTTCCCATACCCTCCACCAAAGTAAAAGAAAGTCCTCCTTCTAATCTCTATTTTATTTTCTTTTTTAATTATATTATTTTATTATTTTAAAAAATTTTATTTTATATTGGAGTATAGTTGATTAACAATGTTGTATTAGTTTCAGGTGTACAGCAAAGTGATTCAGTTATACATACACTTGTATCTATTCTTTTTCAAATGCATTTCCCATTTAGATTATTACAGAATATTGAGCAGAGTTCCCTGTGCTGTACAGTAGGTCCTTGTTGGTTATCTCTTTCAAATATAGTCGTGAGTACATGTCAACCCGAAACTCCCAATCTATCCCTCCCCCAGCCCTTTCCCCGCTCCCGGTAACCATAAGTTTGTTCTCTAAGTCTGTGGCTCTGTTTTGTAAATAAGTTTTATTTGTATCATTTTTTTAGATTCTGCATATTAGCGATATCATATGTTTGTCTTTCTCTATCTGACTTACTTCACTTTGTATGATAATCTGCAGGTCCATCCATGTTGCTTAAATGGCATTATTTTATTCTTTTTAATGGCTGAGTAATATTCCATTATATATACGTACCACATCTTAACTCATTCATTTGTCCATGGATATTTAGGTTGCTTCCATGTTCTGGCTATTGTAAACAGCGTTGCAATGAACATTGGGGTGCATGTATCCTTTTGAACCGTGTTTTTCTCCAACTATATGCCCAAGAGTGGGATTACTGGATCATACGGTAGTTCTAGTTTTAGTTTCTTAAGGAACCTTCATATTGTTCTTCATAGCGGCTGTACCAATTTACATTCCCACCAACAGTGTAGGAGGGTTCCCTTTTCTCCACACCCTCTCCAGCATTTATTGTTTGTAGACTTTGATGATGGCCATTTTGACTGGTGTGAGGTGATATTGTAGTTTTGATTTGCATTTATATAATAATTAGTGATGTTGACCATCTTTCCATGTGCTTTTTGACCATCTGTATGTCTTCTTTGGAGAAATGTCTATTTGGGTCTTCTGCCCTTTTCTGTTTTGCGGTACACAGGCCTCTCACTGTTGTGGCCTCTCCCATTGCGGAGCACAGGCTCCAGACACGCAGGCTCAGCGGCCATGGCTCACAGGCCCAGCTGTTCCGTGGCATGTGGGATCTTCCCGGACCAGGACACGAACCTGTGTCCCCTGCATTGGCAGGCAGACTCTCAACCACTGTGCCACCAGGGAAGCCCCGCCCATTTTTTGATTGGCTTGTTGTTTTGATATTGAGCTGCATGAGCTGTTTGTAAATTTTGGAGATTAAGTCCTTCTTGGTTGCATCCTTTGCAAGTATTTTCTCCCATTCTGTGGGTTGTCTTTACGTTTATGGTTTCCTTTGCTGTGCGAAAGCTTTTAAATTTGATTAGGTCCCACTTGTTTATTTTTGTTTTTATTTCCATTACTCTGAGAGATGGATTGAAAAAGATACTGCTGTGATTTATGTCAAAGAGTGCTCTGCCTATGTTTTCCTCTAAGAGTTTTATAGTATCCGGACTTACATTTAGGTCTTTAATCCATTTTGAGTTTCTTTTTGTGTATGGTGTTAGGGAGTGTTCTAACTTCATTCGTTTACATGTAGCTGTCCAGTTTTCTCAGAACCACTTATTGAAGAGGCTGTCTTTTCTCCATTGTATATTCTTGCCTCCTTAATCATAGATTAATTGACCATAGGTGCATGGGTTTATTTCTGGGCTTTCTATCCCATTCCATTGAGCTATATTTCTGTTTTTGTGTCAGTACCATACTGTTTTGATGACTGTAGCTTTGTAGTATAGTCTGAAGTCAGGGAGCCTGATTCCTCCAGCTCCATTTTTCTTTCTCAGGATTGCTTTGGCTATTTGGGGTCTTTTGTGTCTCCATACAAATTAAAAAAAAATTTTGTGCTAGTTCTGTGAAAAATGCCATTGGTAATTTGATAGGGATTGCATTGAATCTATAGATTGCCTTGGGTAATATACTCATTTTGATGGTATTGATTCTTCCAATGCAAGAACATGGTGTATCTCTCCATGTGTTTGTGTCAGCTTTGATTTCTTTCATCAGCATCTTATAGTTTTCAGAGTACAGGTCTTTTGTCTCCTTAGGTAGGTTTATTCCTAGGTGTTTTATTCTTTTTGATGTGATGGTAAATGGGATTGATTCCTTAATTTCTCTTTCTGGATCTTTTGTTGTTAGTGTATAGAAGTGCAACAGTTTTCTGCGTATCGATTTTCTATCCTGCAACTATACCAGATTCATTGATGAGCTCTAGTAGTATTCTGGTAGCATCTTTAGGAATTTCTCTGTATAGTATCATGTCATCTGTAAACAGCGACAGTTCTTTTCCAACTTGGATTCCTTTTATTTCTTTTTCTTCTCTGATTGCCGTGGCTAGGACTTCCAAAACTGTGTTGAATCATAGTGGCGAGGGTGGACATCCTTGTCTTGTTCCTGATCTTGGAGGAAATGTGTTCAGTTCACCGTTGAGAATGTTAGCTGTGGGTTTGTTGTATATGGTCTTTATTATGTTGAGGTATGTTCCCTCTATGCCCACTTTCTGGAGAGTTTTTTTTTTTAATCATAAATGGGTGTTGAACTTTGTCAAAGCTTTTTCTGAATCTATTGGGATGATCATATGGTTTTTATTCTTCAGTTTTTTAATGTGGTGTATCACACTGATTGATTAGCAGATATTGAAGAATCTGGGCATCCCTGGGGTAAATCCCACTTGATCATGGTGTATGATCCTTTTCATGTATTGTTGGATTTGGTTTGTTTGTATTTTGTTGAGTATTTCTGCATCTATGTTCATCAGTAATATTGGCCTGTAATTTTCTTTTTTGTGGTATCTTTGGTTTTGGTATCAGGGTGATGGTGGCCTCATAGAATGAGTTTGGGAGTGTTCCTTTTTCTGCAGTTTTTTGGATTAGTTTCAGAAGGATAGGTGTTAACTCTTCTCTAAATGTTTGATAGAATTTCCTTATGAAGCCATCTGGTCCTGGACTTTTGTTTGTTTGGAGTTTTTAAATCACAGTTTCAATTTCAGTACTTGTGATTGGTCTGTTCATATTTTCTATTTCTTCCTGGTTCAGTCTGGGAGATTGTACCTTTCTAAGAATTTGTCCATTTCTTCTAGGTCGCCCATTTTATTGGCATATAGTTGCTTGTAGTAGTCTCTTATGATCCTTTGTATTTCTGTGGTGTTGGTTGTAACTTCTCCTTTTGCATTTCTAATTTTATTGATTTGAGCCCTATTCCTTTTTTTCTTGATGAGTCTGGCTAAAGGTTTATCAATTTTGTTTATCTTTTCAAAGAACCAGCTTTTAGTTTCATTGATCTTTTCTATTGTTTTCTTCATCTCTATTTCATTTATTTCTGTTCTGATCTTTATGATTTCTTTCCTTATACTACAGGTTTTGTTTGTTCTTCTTTCTCTAGTTGCTTTAGGTGTAAGGTTAGGTTGTTTGAGATTTTTCTTGTTTCCTGAGGTAAGATTGTATTGCTATAAACTTCCCTCTTAGAACTGCTTTTACTGCATCCCATTGGTTTTGGATCATCGTATTTTTGGTGTCATTTGTCTCTAGGTATGTTTTGATTTCCCCTTGGATTTCTTCTGTGATCCATTGGTTGTTTAGTGGCATATTGTTTCAGCCTCCACATGTTTGTGTTTTTTACAGTTTTTTTCCTGTAATTTCTAATCTCATAGCATTGTGGTTGGAAAAGATGCTTGATATGATTTCAATTATCTTAAATTTACCAAGGCTCACTTTGTGGCCTAGCATGTGATCAATCCTGGAGAATGTTCCATGTGCACTTGAGAAGACTGTGTATTCTGTTGCTTTTGAACAGAATACTCTATAAATTAAGTCCATCTTGTCTAATGTGTCATTTAAGGCCTGTGTTTCCATATTGATTTTCTGTCTGGATGATCTCTCCAATGATGAAAGTCGGGTGTTAAAGTCCCACACTATTATTGTTACTGTTGATTTCTTCTTTTATGGCTGTTAATATTTGCCTTTTCTCCTCCCCTCACTTTCAGTTTGTATGTGTCCCTAGATCTGAAGTGGGTCTTTGGTAACATATATATGGGTATTGTTTTTGTATCCAGCCAGTCTTTGTCTTTTGGTTGGAGCATTTAATCCATTTACGTTTAAGGTAATTATCAATATGTGTGTTCTTATTGCCATTTTGTTGATTGTTTTGGATTTGTTTTCCTAGTTCTTTTATCTTCCTCTATTGTTCTCTTGTGATTTGATGACACGTTAGTGTTGTGTTGGATTCCTTTTTCTTGTTTGTGTATTGTAGATTTTGGTTTGCAGTTATCGTGAGGTTTTGAAATAGCAGTCTATATATAAACAAGATTGTTTTAAGTTCCTGTTCTTTTAATTTCAAATGCATTTCCAATATTCTGCATTTGTGCTCTCCCCTTCTCACAGTTGCTGGCTTTGATATCATATTTGTGTGTAGATGACTTCTTGCCTTTACTGTATGTTTGCCTTTATCGGTGAGCTTTTCCATTTGTAATTTTCTTATTTCTAGTTGTGGCCTTTTCTTTTCCACCTAGAGAAGTTCCTTTAGCATTTGTTGCAAAGCTGGTCTGGTGGTGCTGAATTCTCTTAGCTTCTGCTTGTCTGTAAAGCTTTTGATTTCTCTGTCGAATCTGACTGAGAGCCTTGCTGGGTAGAGTAGAGTATTCTTGGTTGTAGGCTCTTCCCTTTCATCACTTTAAATATACGGTGCTACTCCCTTCTGGCCTGCAGAGTTTCTGACGAACAATCAGCTGGTAACCTTATGGGAGGTACCTTGTATGTTATGTATCATTTTTCCCTTGTTGTTTTTAATACTTTTCCTTTGTCTTTAATTTTTGTCAATTTGATTACTATCTTTCTCGGTGTGTTCCTCCTTGGATTTATCCTGCCTGGGACTCTCTGTGCTTCCTGGACTTGGGTGACTGTTTCCTTTCCCATGTTAGGCAAATTTTCAGCTATTATCTCTTTAAATATTTTCTCAGGTCCTTTCTCTCCCTCTGCGACCGCTAAAATGCAAATGTTGGTGCGTTTCATGTTGTTCCAGAGGTCTCTTAGACTGTCCTCATTTCTTTTCATTCTTTTTTCTTTATTCTCATCTGTGGCATTGATTTCCACCATTCTGTCTTCCAGCTTACTTACCTGTTCCTCTGTCTCAGTTATTCTATTGATTCCTTCCGATGTATTTTTCATTTCAGTTATTATATTGTTCATCTCTGTTTGTTCTTTAGTTCTTTTAGGTTTTTGTTAAACATTTCTTGTATCTTCTCGATCTGTACCTCCTTTTTCTGAGATCTTGGATCATCTTAACTATCATTACTCTGAATTTTTGGAGGGGTAGACTGCCTGTCTCCACTTCACTTACTTTTTCTTCTGGGGTTTAATCTTACTCTTTCATCTGGGACATATTCCTCTGCCATCTCATTTTGTCTAGCTTTGTGTGACTGCAGTTTCTGTTTCATAGGTTGTAGTTCTTCTTGCTTCTGCTCTCTGCCCCCTGGTAGATGAGGCTGTCTAAGAGGCCTGTGAAGGCTTCCTGGTGAGAGGGACTGGATCCTGCCCACTGGTGGGTGGAGCTGGGTCTTGTCCCTCTGGTGGGCAGGGCCAAGTCAAGGGGTGTGTTTAGCGGACAACTATGTGCTCAGGAAGACTCTAAGCAGCCCACCTACTTAGGGGTGAGGCTGTGTTCCCACCTCGTTGGCCGTTTGGCGTGAGGCGTCCCAGCACTAGATCCCACAGGCTGTTGGGTGGGGCCAGGTCCTAGTGAGGAAATGGTGGCCTCTGGGAGGGCTCATGCCAATGAGCACTCCTCAGAACTATCGCTGCCAGTGTCTTTGTCCCCACAGTGAGCCACAGCCCCCCGCCTCCACAGGAGACCCTCTGGTATCAGCAGGTAGGTTTGGCCCAGGCTCTTATGAGGTTACTGCTTTTTTTTCTGTATCCTGCTTTGCATGAGACCTTGTCTACACTCTCCAAGAGTTTAGTTTCTGTTTCTCCCATTCCTGTGGAATTCCTGTGAACAAACCCTGCTAACCTTCAGAGCCAGATTCTCTGGGGGCTTTTCCCATTGCCAGACCCCAAGGCTGGGGATCCCAACGTGGGACTCAGAACTTTCACTCCTGTGGGAGAACTTCTGTGGTATAATTATTTTCCAGTTTGTGGGTTGCCCACTGGTGGGCGTGGTATTTGATTTTATCGCAGTTGCGCCTCTCCTACCATCTCTTTGTGGCTTCTTCTTTGTCTTTGGATGTAGGATATGTTTTTTGGTAGGTTCCAGCATTTTTTTGTCATTGGTTGTTAAGCAGTTGTGATTTTGGTGATTTTGTAAGAAGAGGTGAGTTCACATCCTTCTGCTCTGCCATCTTGTCTCCATCTCCTCTAATCACTGTTTTATACACTACTTTCTTCCATGTTTTATTGGCTCCTTTTTTTCCTTTGCACTTAGTTCAGTTTCACTTGTTCATAGGTTGCCGGTACAGAGGCCTCTCACCCAGGACTTCAGACAAGCATTCCTAGTGTGAAATGGCTCTCTCATCTCTAACTTCTTATTTTTAACATATAGCTCTTTTGTTAGTGTGTGATGGCTGTATACATTTATTCGTACAAGCCTGAAGTTTCTCCCACTGAAGGATGATCCATGGAGACAGCAGTAGCTGTGTCTGCCCTTCCTGTTTCCTCAGGCCTGGAACGGTCGGTGCCTGCCGGTTTCAGGGTGCTCAGGTGCACATGGCTGGAGGGGCTGAATGGACCCATGAGTAGTTCCCATATTCTAGGTGAGGAAAGCATGACTCAGGAAGGTTATGGAACCACTCGGGGCTGCACTGCTGGTAAATGAGAGAGCTCCGTTCTCACACTCAGGCCTTCCACTCGGGGCCTGAGCTCCAGCCCTTCCCTGTGGCCTCTTGATCATCATCTGGTTCCAGGTTAGGACAGAACATTGGCATGATTCACATTCTCTCTCTCTCGTTCCTCCACAGACGCTGTGTGTTTCTCCCCACCCCATGGCTGCAGCCCTCACTGTTGCACGGTGGCCCTGACCCTGTCTGCCACGGCGGGAAGCTCAGCCCGGCCCCAGGCCAGTACTCTGAGCAGCTGGAAGTCGGCCCCACCAGCTCTGGGTGGCTTCGGGGGCTGCTCTGAGTGGCTTCGGGGGCTGTTCTGAGCTTCAGAGAAGAAAATCCATCTCCAGCGCCCTGTGTGTCTGGCTGAGGCCTTTCCTGCTTTGCAGTGGTTTTTAGGGGAGAGGGCCTTTCAAGGGGGGGCGTGGACGGACGCCAGGACTCCCTCAGCCTCAGGGAGCAGGACATGTTTGCAGAGCTTTGAGGTCGCCTATTTCAGCAAGTTCTGGGCTGGGATGGGGG
>NW_021703778.1:41260761-41503940 GCF_005190385.1 Monodon monoceros
GGGGGGGGGGGTTGGGTGGGTGGGAGGGTGTCCCTGAAGGGGTGGGGTTGGCAGCACTGACAGCATGGTCTTTGGCTCAGGGCTTCCCTATTGGTGTTGTAATGTCTCCCCACAGATAATGTCCCAGGCCTTTGGGAAACAGGTGCATCAGGGCTGAGAGCAGAATGTGCTGTGGAGAAAGTCAGCACGTTAAGGGAGGGAACCCTTCAGCGATGCCCACCAGTCTCCATTAGCAAATGACACCCAGACCCCCAGGGTTAATAGGCCGCTCCCCAGAGTCAGGCCTTGCCCCCAGTGACCTCACCACCTCCTGGTCAGGCCAGCTATGCCACAGGATACTGTGCCTAGGTGCAGATGCATGTGGAGACCAGGGGATGCCCCATCACCTCCCCTCAGAGCCCAGCCCAAGAGGCAGCAATGACCCCATCTCCTGACAGGAGCACGGTCACCCTAGAATATGGCACTAATCTCCAAGACCAGCAGCAGATATGAGCTGGGGACCACAGAGGGACTCCAGGGTGCCCACTATAGATCCCACCAGGGCTGGACACATCTCAACTTGGAGGATGACAAGGCCCATGACGCCGGCCCCCCATCCAGTGTCCGCTGTCCTCTGACATCTTGCCCTTCCAGCGTAATGGGATCTGGCCCCTTTGCCCCCTGAGCTCAAAAACAATGGTCCCAAGAAAACTGCCAACCATTTGTTCATTTTTTCCACCTCCCAAGTCATTGGGTACCTCATAGGTACAACCTCAGCATCTGGGGTTCTGGAGAGGTTGGTTCCTGCCAGCGGCCCTCCTCACTCCTAGTGTTAGAGTTTCTGGGCTGGTCCTTCGCTTGCCCCAGTGCAAGGCCATCAGCTGCCACTTGGGAAAAAGCCAAAAGCGGAAGGCACATCTCCAGGTTCTTTAGACCCCACCTGTATGAGAGGCCAACCTCTTGCTCTTGGTGCTTCATCTCAGCCACCTAGAAGCCAGGTGGCTTGTCCCAGGAGATGGCTCTGCCTGAGATTTGGGGAGGCCCTGGGGCTGGTGGGGAAGCAGCAGTCCCAGGTCCAGAGCCCACACTGCCTGGAGGGGCCCCTGTGGCCTGTTGCATTGCTGAGCCGAGTTAAGCACAGATCTCACAGCACAGAGGACCTCGCAGTGGTGCTTTTCCCAAAAGTTGTGTTGCTTTTATCAGTTTCTAACTTAATAAAAGAGTTAAGAAAAATCTTGAGCTCTTTGGGTGCTGGGGCCAGTCTTGCAGGACATTAAGGCACAAGCAGACTGATTTCCACCCCACCAGCCAGGGCTCACAGTCTGCCCCTCTGGGGGGTTGAGGGAGATTCACCTTCCTCAAGCACCTGCAAGCACACAGAGGAGAGGGCTTCCTGTCCTCAAATTGATTGTTTCAGCAGCAGAAGCCTTTACACTGATTCTCATACTTTTTTCCTGAAAAATTCGTGCGTGGGTGGACTCTAACTTGAAGATGTAATTCCATTGATTTCCATGTGTTCTTCTGTGTGCTGTGAACCCCCAGTTGACACTCAATTGTGTGAAAATAACACAAGCAGCGTTAAGACAGGCATCAATACTCCAGTGGCTAGCATCAGTTATCACGACACAAATGCTAATGTTCATGTTCACCTGCTCTCCTTTCACACATTTTCACAGCTATTATGAACCATAAACTCAAGAATGTGGACACAGGGCTGTGACAGCCACAGATTAAAGAGGAGGCCCTTCCCAACATCCCACTGCAGGCCCTGAACACCACATCAAACACACCACCTATCAAGGGGACAACGGCCAACACACCTTGGAGAAAGACGAGGCTGGCATCCATTCCAAAAACAGCCCTTGCACCAAAAATATTGGATTCACACAGCCTACACAGGGATGCTCCACATAAAAACACCACTTCAAGACCACAGTAGGTAATTGTTTCTTCTAAATTTGTAGAGACAAACATAAAATAAAAAAGCAGAGGAACTAATCCCAATTAAAAGAACAAAAGAAATCCTGTGAAAGAACAAATAATGAAGCAGACCTCACCAGTCTACTAGACCCAGAGTTCAAAGAGGAGGTAATAAAAAAAAGTAATTAAGAAAGGTTATTGATAGAAATGCAGATCACTGTAACAAAAATTAGACACTATAAAGAGGAACCAATCAAAATTAAACAATTGCTGAGATAAAAACCAATCTAGAAGCAGTGAATAGCAGACTAAAAATGCAAAACAGTGAATAAGTGATCTGGAAGATAGAATAATGGAAATCACCCAATCAAAACAACAGACAGAGACAAATGAAAAAAACAAGAGAAGAAAACATGTATGGGAGAATATAAAACTGCCAACTTACACATAATAGGGGTTTCAGAAGAAGAATAAGAGAAGGGGATCGAAAATGTATTTGAAGAAATTATGGCTGAAAAACTTCCCAACCCGAAAAAATGAAACATATCCAGGTACAGGAAGCACAGCGAGTCCCAAACAGACCCACACCAGGATATATCATAGCTAAAATGGCAAAAGTTAAAGAGGACTCTAAAGGCAGCAAAAGAAAAACAGAGTCAGTTACAAGGGAGCCCATGTAAGACTATTCGCTGATTCCTCTGCAGAGAATTTGCAGGCCAGGAGCGGGTGGCAGGATATACTCAAAATCCTGAAAGAAAAACAGCCTGCAGCCTAGGATACTCTACCCAGAAAGATTATCATTTAGCTAGAAGGAGAGAGAAAGAATTAATCAGACAAGCAAACACTAAAAGAATACAGCAATACTAAACCTAACCAAAAAGGAATATTGAAAGGTCTTCTCTAAATAGAAAAGAAGCAAGAATCTATAGGAAAGGGGAAATCACAATGGGAAAGGCAAATTACATAAGAAGATTAAAATCATTTATATGGACCAGTACATACATTAAAATACAATCAAAAAATTTTTGTAGAAGTGATTATAACTTTTAGAATGTGTTTGAACTTATACGACTGTAAGTCTAAAGCAAGTAGATATAGCTATGAGTTAACATACTTGAAAACCATGGTAACTGCAAAGGAAAAGCATACAATAGACTCACAAAAGCCAAAAAAGAAAGGAGCTCAAGCATAACAAAAAAGAAAACCATCAAACCACAAAAGGAAAAATAAGAAATGAACAAAGAACTACAAAGTCAGCTAGAAAACAAGGTTTAAAATGGCAATAAGTGCATACCTATCAGTAATTACTGATAGTAATTGACCTGTCAATAGACTAAATGTTCCAATCAGAAGACATCAAGTGGCAGATTGGATAAGAAGAACCTACAATATGCTGCCTACAAGAGATTCACTTTAGAGTGAAAGACACACAGATGGAAAGTGAGGGGATGGAAAAAGCTCTCATGCAAATGGCAATGACGAGAAAGTGGGGGTCGCAGTACTCATATCAGACAACATAGACTTTAAAACAAAGTCTGTTAAAAAAAAACACACAAAGAAGGACATTATATAACGATCAAGGGATATATAAAGGGATAAACACAAGAAGAGGATATTGCACTTGTTAACATATATGCACCCAGTACAGGAGCACCTAAATATATAAAACAAATACTGTCATAAAGCAAGAAATTGATGGGAATACAATAGTAGGAGACTTTAACACCCCACTGACATCAATGAACAGATCTTCCAGACAGAAGATCAACAAGGCGATAGAGAACCTAAATGATACAATGGAACAGTTAGACTTGATATCCACAGGACACTACATCCAAAAAAAACAGAATACACATTCTTTTCAAGTGCACATGGAACATTCTCTAGGATAGACCACATACTAGGTCACAAAATAAGTCAATAGATTTAAGAGGATAGAAATTATTTCAAGCATCTTTTCTGAACACAATGGTATGAAACTAGAGATCAATCACAGGAAAAAACCGAATACATGGAGAGTAAACAACACGCTAGTAATGATCAAATCAAAGAGGAAATCAGAAAATACCTTGAGACAAATGGCAATGAGAACACAACCTTATAAAATCTATGGGATGCAGCAGAACAGTTCTAAGAGGGAAGTTCATAGCGATATGGGCCTTCCTCAAGAAATAAGAAAAATCTCAAACAACCTAACCTACCACCTAAAAGAATTAGAAAAAAAAGCAAACAAAGCCCAAAGTCAGCAGAAGGAAGGAAATAAAAAGATCAGAGAGAAAATAGAGACTAAAAAAACAACAAAACAACAATGAAACTAAGATGGTTTTTAAAGAAGATAAATCAACAAACCTCTAGTCAGCCTTGCCAAGAAGAAAAAAGAGAGGACCCAAATAAACAAAATAAGAAATGAAAGAGGAGAAATAACTACTGATACCACAGAAATACCAAAAAAAAAAAAAAATACTAGAATACTATGAACAGTTACATGACAACAAATTGGATAACCTAGCGGAAATGGACAAGTTTCTAGAAATATACAGCCTGCCAAAATTGAGTCAAGAAGAAACATAATTTGAACAGAGCAGTCACTAGAAGTGAAATAGAACCTGTAAAAAAAAAAAAAAAAACCAAAAAACTCCCTGCAAACAAAAATTCAGTACTGGACGGCTTCACTGGGGAATTCTACCAAACATACAAAGAAGAACTTATGCCAATCTTTCGCAAACTCTTCCAAAAGATGGAAGAGGAGGGAACAGACCCAAAGTCATTCTGTGAAGCCATTATCACCCTGATACCAAAAACAGACAAAGACACTACAAAAACAAATAACAGGCCAATATCTTTGATGAATATTGATGTGAAAATCCTCAACATAATATTACCTTGGCAACCGGCAGTCTAGTGAGCAGGACGCATCAGGATCACCGGGCAGCAGGGACTCATGGTATCCCCAGGCACATGGCGTGGTCCCAATCCTTCTGGTAAACATTTCTTGGCCTGGGATTGGGGCTGGGGATCAGGAACAGGGGACTTGGCAACTTGTTTTCAAACGTTCCTGAGCCAGGTACAACTGCCGGGTGGGGGCAGGGAGGCCTGATTCCTCTCCAACATGCCTCCTGGTCCATGCTGGGCTGGTCCCAGGCACCAGAATTCACTTCAAAGTTTCACCACAGCATCCTGCTGGGGCTGCCTTCAGCCAGCACAAGCACACAGGAATTTTCAGCAACAGAAAGACGTCCTTCGTATATAAACTTCTGTCAATTGGACACCCTTTGTGTGTGGAGAAAGTTTACTTTTTTTCCCCACTGCTGCTGCAATGAAAAAATAAATAAGACTAATAAAAATATAGGAATATTTAAAATAAAAGAATTAGCTAACTGAATTCAGCAATACATAAGAAGGATCATACACCCTGGTCAAGTTGAATTCATGCCAGGTTTCAAGGATGGTTCAACATGTGCAAATCAATCAGTGTGATATACCATATTAACAAAAGAAAAGACAAAACCCACATGATCATCTTGATAGAGAAAAAGCATTTGATAAAATTCAACATGCATTCATGATTAAAAAAGCTCTCACCAAGTGGGTATAGAGGGAACAAAGCAATTTATGATAACCCCACAGCTAATATGACATTCAATGGTGAAAAGCTAAAAGTCTTCCTGCTAACTAAATTCAGGAACAAGACAAGGATGCCCACTGCCATCTCTTCTATTCAACATAGTGTAAGTCGTAGCCACAGCAATCAGACAATAAAAAGAAATAATACGTATCCAAACTGACAGAGGTAAAACTCACTATTTGCAGATGACATGATACTCCATATAGAGAACCCCCAAAACTCCACACAAAAACTATTAGAGGGGAAGCGTAAGCTGGATGAAGTGAGAGAGTAGCACTGACATATATACACTACCAAACGTAAAATAGCTAGTGGGAAGCAGCTGCGTAGCACAGGGAGAGCAGCTTGGTGCTTTGTAACCACCTAGAGGGGTGGGATAGGGAGGGTGGGAGGGAGATGCAAGAGGGAGGAGATACGGGGATATATGTACACATATAGCTGATTCACTTTGTTATACAGCAGAAACTAACACACCATTGTAAAGCAATTATACTCCAATAAAAATGTTAAAAAAAAAACCTATTAATGAATTCAGGAGGGTAGCAGGATACAAGATTAATCTGTATACAGGTTTATCTGGATAAGAAATCTGTTGCATTTCTTTACACTAACAATGAAATCAGAAAGTAAAAAAACAGTCCTGTTTAAAGTCACATTAAAAAAAAAACCTAGGAATAAACAATCAAGGAAGTGAAAGAACTATATGCTGAAAACTATAAAACATTGATAAAGGAAATTGAAGATGATTCAAAGAAATGGAAAGATAGCCCATGCTCTTGCATTGGGAAGAATTAATATAGTTAAAATGGCCATACTACCCAAAGCAATCTACAGATTTAATGCAATCCCTATCAAATTATCCATGATATTTTTCACAGAACCAGAACAAATAATTGTAAAATTTACATGGACCCACTAAAGACCCAGAATTGCCAAAGCAATCCTGAGGAAAAAGAACAAAGCTGGAGGCATAACCCTTCCAGATTTCAAACAAAGATACAGTAATCAAAACAGTGGAGTATTGGCACAAAAACAGACATAAAGTTCAATGAAACAGAATAGAGAGCCCAGAAATAAACCCACACACCTACAGTCAATTAATCTGCAACAAAGGAGGCAAGAATATACAGTGGAGAAAAGACAGTCTCTTCAAAAATGGTGTTGGGAAAGCTGGACAGCTACATATAAATCAAATTAGAACACTTCATATACAAAATTAAACAAAATGGTTTAAAGACCTAAATATGACATGATACCATAAGACTGCTAGAAGAGAACATAGGCAAAATATTCTCCATCATACATTGTAGCAATATTTTCTTAGATCAGTCTCCCAAGGCAAAAGAAATAAAAGAAAAAGTAAACAAACGGGACCTAGCCAAACTTAAAAGCTTTTGCACAGCAAAGGAAACCACCAACAAAACAAAAAGACAACCTACGGAATGGGAGAAAATATTTGTAAACAGTGCAAATGACAAGGGGTTAATATCCAAAATATACAAACAACTCATACAACTTGATATGAAAAGAACAACCCAATCAAAAAAGGGCAGAAGACCTAAATAGACATTTCTCCAAAGAAGACATACAAATGGCCAACAGGTACATAAAAAGATGCTCAAAATCACTAATTATTAGAGAAATGCAAATCAAAACCACAATGAGGTATCACTTCACACAGGTCAGAATGGCCATCATCAAAAAGTGTACAAATAATAAATGCTGGAGAGGGTGTGGAGAAAAGGGAACCCTCCTACACTGTTGGTGTGAATATAAATTGGTGCCGCCACTATGGAGAACAGTATGGAGATTCCTCAAAAAACTAAAAATAGAGCTACCATATGATCCCGCAATCCCACTCCTGGCATATACCCAGAAAAGATGAAAACTCTAATTCAAAAAGATACATGCACCCCAGTGTTCATTAGCAGCACTATTTACAATAGTCAAGACACGGAAACAACCCAAGTGCCCGTCAATGGATGATTGGTTTAAGAAGATGTGGTATATATACACAATGAAATCTTATTCAGCCATAAAAAATAATGACATATTGCCATTTTCAGCAACATGGATGGACCTAGAAATTATCATACTAAGTGAAGTAAGACAAAGACGAATATGATATGATACCATTTTTGCATGGAATCCAAAAAATAATACAAATGAATCTATATACAAAACAGAAACAGACTCACAGATGTAGAAAACTTATGGTCACCAAAGGGGAAAGGGAGAGGTGGGGGAGGAATAAATTAGAAGTATGGGATTAACATATACAAACTACTATGCATAAAATAGATGAGCAACAGTGATTTACTGTATAGCACTGGGAACTATATTCAATATCTTGTAGTAACCTATAATGGAAAATAATCTGAAAAAAAAATATATATATACATACATAGCTGAATCACTTTGCTGTATACCTGAAACAACACCACATTGTAAATCAACTATACGTCAATTAAAAAAAAAAGAGTGTAGGCACAGGCAAGACATGCCGCTGGGCAGTGTCTGTGATCTGATCTCAAGGGGCCCCTCGGTGGGCAGTCCAGTGGTTGGGTGAGGGCACCTCTGCTCTATACCTCAGCAGTGTGCAGGCCCCCAAAACCGAAACTGGGCTTTAACACTGAATTAATGCTTCAGGTGCTGAAGTAGGGGTATTACAGCACATTTCTCATAAAATTGATCATCACCTGAATGAATGAGTGGATCTCAAAAGTATGGTGCTGGTAGAAGAGCCAAGAGCAGAGATGCCCTTCACAGCTCCCAGGCCCAGCCCTGGGAAGGACACCCTGGCTACATCACACTGTCCACTCCTGCTGCAGTGGTGAGAACAGCCAAGGCAAGCACCACTTCCTCCCAGGCCTGATATCTGGTCACTTGAGTTCAGCCTCTGGTTGGGCTGCTATAGAAACAGCCCAGACAGAAAGTAAGGGTGTATTTCTCATTTATGCAGCCGTGACGTGAGTGTAAACAAGCCAAGGCTGGAGTGGCTGCATAGGGTTGGCTGGAGCCTCCTTCTATCTTGTGGCTCTGCCAGCTTCCATGCAGGCTTCCACCTCCTAGCCCAACATAGCCACTTAGCCCCTGCCATCTCATCTGCATTCCAGCCAGAGGGAAGGGAAGAAGATGACATGACTAGCAAGCCTCTTTAAGGACACATAACTTCTGCACACTCCCAAGGGAGGCTGGGAAGTGTCAGTAAACCTCTATTGCTGCGCAAAGGGGAGGGAGGCTATCGAGAGACAATAGCAGCCTCTCCATCTTTCCACCTGGTGTGGAGTGGAACCTGCCTACACCGACCTGCTCCCCCCTTCTCTGAGCTGGGGAAGCGGGACATGCGTGCCCAGCTATCAGGCCACTTCAAGAGCCTGGCCCTTGCGTGCGTACTAGCATTTGTCATCTGCAACTCCGCTGCCCCCTGACCAGTGCTTTGCATAACTGCCTCCTTTAATCTTCACAGTGACCCCCTGGGAGGTGGGCATCTTTGTCCTCTTCCTGCTGGTGAGGAAACAGGCCAAGAGGTTAAAGCTGCTCACCACAGGCTCACACTGGTAGGAGGCACCAGGCTGCAATGGGCAGAACGTGGTCTCGGGCTAGGCCCGCTGGGTTTGGGTCCCAGCTCTCTGATCTGTGTGCAGGCTTGGATAAACCATTTGATTCTCTGATAGAGGTTTAACAATGGTCAAGTTCTGTAAAGCACTAAACACCTGGAGAGCCCTGGGTACAGTGGGAATGGCCACCACCATTGCAGTGAGTGGGATTCACACCCAGTCACTGACCCACTGGCTCCTTGGCTTCCCAGGGGCCAGACCGACTCTGGGGTGAGAGAGGGAGCTTTCCCATCAGTGATGGGGCAAGGGATCCTGGGGACCTCGGTCCCAAGAGGACCAGCAGAGCTTTCATGGGTTGTGGCTCCCGATGCAGGAAACAGGACAGGCCACCTGGAGGGTCAGCGTCCCTGGAGACGCTGCGTCTCCCAGGGCGAGGAGGGGCACTGACTTCCTCCCCTAACTGCTCTTCAGCCAGCCCTCCCTGGTCCAAAGGGCCTTCCCGGCGGTTCTGGGCACTTTCTCCGTAAGAATCTTTGCCATCGACAACTTTGTCCCAAGCATTTTCACTGCCTAACTAATTGGCCATAAGGCAATTTTGCTGTAAAAGATAAAGTAACTGGTTGACAGTTTGGTTTCACTTCTCCATTAACACAATACTCCCATTTACATATTACATAAATCTTAGAAATTTTCAGGAACCTCTGGCATTTAGCATTTTCATAATAGCCTTATACAGTGACGGGTAGATGCAGGGGTCTTAAAATAGTGGATGATAACCATTATGTATGTGGACGTGATAGGAAATATGGTGATGAAACTTACTGGAAGTGTGAAATAACAAAGTGTAAAGCCACACTGCCTGCTATACTAGGAAATGATAACATATCAGTTCGTAAATCCTTCGGTGATTTGAAGGCCCAGAGTTGAACCCACGTTTCCCGTCGAACTTTGGAACGTCTATCAGCAGACATATGACAAAATGCCAAAAAACAGAAGAGCAGTGAAAGAGGCTTTCACAACACAACACAGAGCTCAGCTATGAATATGCTCTTAGTACTTGGAAAACATACTTTCTTAATGAAGGAAGAAATTTTAATGAAAAAGTGTGATGTCAACAAAACAGATGAACCAGCAAACAAAAATATGTATAAAACACTATGACTTGGAGGACAAGGGCTTGGATACAACTCACAAAATAAAATCAGTTTTTTGTGCAGTATTGCCATGAATCTACACACATTTTAAATGTATTTAAATGTTTTATATTTCACAACGCTTTTAATTTTGTTATTCATTTCTCATATTTTATTATGTTCTTTTAAACATCCCTCTCTTATTTTTCATTATTTTATCTTTTACAGCAAAATTGCCTTATGGCCAATTAGTTATGTGGTGAAAATTCTTACAGCAAAGATGTGTAGGGTGAAAGTACTGGATATGCTTCCTGGTACACCCGAGCCTGTAAATCATAGTGGGGAAAGAAGGAGCTTTTTTTTTTAAAATTGAAGTATAGTTAACTTCTAATATTGTGTTAGTTTCAGGTGTACCTCAAGGTGATTCAGTTATACATATATATATGTATATATCTATATATTTTTTCGATTCTTTTCCATTATAGAAGGAGCCTTTTGGAACTTCCCTGGCGGTCCAGTGGTTGAGACTTTGCCTTCCAATGCAGGGAGTGTGGGTTCCATCCCTAGTTGGGGAGATAGGATCCCACATGCCTCGAGGCCAAAGAAACCAAAAACAAAAGCAATATTGTAACAAATTCAATAAAGACTTTAAAGAAAAAAAAGGAGCCTTTTAAGCAGCGATTGTCTTTAATAAGTGCAGCTTGGAAAGAGCTTTGGTTCCTCTCGGTGGGTATTTAGCACAGCAAGAAACTTGTAAACTCCATCCTGTCCCAGCCCCCCAGCCCCTATGGCTCCACCCACTAGCCTCTCTCCTTCAGGAGGGGGAACATTCTTTTTTTTTTTTTGACTGCGTCAGGTCTTAGTTGCAGCACGCGGGCTCTCTAGTTGTGGCACATGGGCTTAGTTGCCCCGCGGCATGTGGGATCTTAGTTCCCTGACCAGGGATCGAACCCACGTCCCCTGCACTGGAAGGCAGATTCTTAACCACTGCACCACCAGGGAAGTCCCTGGAGGGGGAACATTCTTGAAACACACAGGTGGACTTCTTGATGGGGGCCAGTCTCCTGCTGCCTTCCTGCCCCTCCAGCAGCCGGGCCAGAGCCAGCCACCTGACCTCTAGTCCCGGGCCCACGGCACCTGCTGGAGTGGCCCTGCCCAAGCCAGGCAGGTTGGGGAGACTCTCCAGCACGGATGCTCACTTGCCTTGTTGGTGCCTAGGGCTTGGGTTCTGCCTTATTAGCCATCAAGATGAAGCCTGGAGAGACCCCAGGCCTTCTTAAACCGGGGTTTGGGATCAAATTCAGGGGCCCATGCACTTGGATGGGAAAGAATTACACCCTTATTTTCAGGAAACTCTGACATTTAGCATTTTCTTCAACTAGGAAATAGGCAACCACTCCACCGGTATCAGCAGTCCCCAGGTTGGTGTCTCTGGGTATTTTCCTATGACACTACAGTCATAGATATCTTGAAATACTACATACACTCATTACCAATTCAAATTACAGTGATTCTTAGACCAGCCACTAGATCGCCTTACTTAATGGGTTAAGAAAGGAGCATGGATGTTACTATTAATATAACATTTTTTTTTAGTATTTTTTAGGTGTTACGGGTTGAATTGTGTTCCCCAATTCATACGTTGATGACTTAACACCCAGTTCCTCAGAATGTGACCTTCTTTGGAGACAGGGTCCTTGCCGATGTAATTAGTTAAGACGAGCTCACACTGGCCCCTAATCTGTTATAACTGGCGTCCTTAGGTGGAGGGGAAATTTGGACACAGACATGCACACGGCAATGCATGTGAAGACTAGAGTTATGCCACCACAAGCCAAGGAATTGTAAGCAGACAGGAGAGGCCTGGACAGACCCTGCCCTGGTGTGAAGATAACGGGTCTTGCTGACACCTTGATCTTGGGCCTGCAGCCTCCAGAGCTGTGAGATGCTAGGTTCCTGCTGTTTAAGCTACCCCATCTGGGGTACTTTGTTATGGCAGCCCCAGCAAACTCATACTACAAGCTTCCTTTGCTGGCCTGGGTGTTATATTTTATGTATTTAAAAACATTCCCCCCGAGCAGTCCACAGAGGGGTCAGAGCACAGAAAATGTTAGAAAGCCCTGATCCAGGGTGAGCCGAGGGGCACAGAGTCCCACACAGAGCTAGAGGGTCCCATCTGGACAAGAGCCCGCGATCCCGGCTCACTGCGGGATGTCCAGCAGCTACGGCCTCTGCAGGGCCCTCAGCCCAGGCCCCAGCAACCCTCCTGCCCCCCTGGCATCCTGGTCCAGGAGGGACAGGGTCTGCCCAGCCTCAGGTCCATTCCAGGACCCTAATGGGCAGGACTGGGCAGGCACTGGGGTGGGCCACCCTCACGGGCAGCGGGGTCACTCTCTTCCCCGCCGGCTCGTGTGGCACTGCCCCAGGGGCCCCAGCCAGACTTCAGGTTATGTGCCCGAGCGCCAGCCACTCCATCCAGGGGTCCCAGAGCTGTGCTCACACACTGAGCCTTCCCCTCCTGACCCTCTGCGCTCCCAGGCCATGGCTGCAAGAGCCGCTCCTGGGTTCCCTTCCAGCCTTATCCTCCCTGACCACAGGAGGCCAGTCCTGGACCCTGGGTCAGAGAAGTGCCAGCTGTGACTGCTGGGAGCCCTGAATACCGTGTACGGATCTGTAATGGGTGCACGGAGGCCAGGATCCCATTTCCCAGATCGAGGACGTGAGGACCAGCCGGAGCCACAAGCTCCTCCCCAGACGGCCAGGGCAGAGCCTGCAGGTGGGATCGTGCTGCATCCCTGTGGCCCATCATCCTTCTGTATCCACTCACCTGGCCTCCAGTTGCTCACCCAAGCCAGGGATCTCCCGCCACCTTTGTAAGAAATGATTGTAAAAGATCTAAACGGAGGAGGGGAACTAGTTCACACCACGTGCTCTTCACCTCCTCTAGATACATGTCCATCTGATGCCAGGCCCTGGGATAACCTTCTGCAGGACCAGCTTTCGTACCGTTTGGCTTTTGTGTGTCTCCACGGCCCGCTGCTCCATATAGACAGGACCCCGTGGCTCTCACACACTCTGGCCTTGGACCAGACACTTAAGGTCCCTGTGCTTCAACTGCCACGTGTGTAAAAACAGAAAACGTCATGAGTGGCCATGTCACCGGGTCCTTAGGAGAACTGAACACAAATGAGTCTTAGACACTCAAAGTCCTAAGACAGTGCCCGGCACTCAGGAAACACTCAGCAAAGGTGGGCCATCATTATCCTTTCCTTGTGGTTCCTGTTGGCCGAGCGCGATGGCCTTCCCTTGTGCCGAGATTCCACCACAGCTCAATCTGTCCCCCTGCACGTGCCCATGGGGCCGATTCTTATCTGTGGTTTCTAGGTTAGTGGTTATCAGATGAATCACCATGAACATTTTTGCACACATCACTTTTTCCTTCTCCTGTCAATGTTTTGGGCCATATTATACCCCAGAGTGGTTTTGGAGGTCAGAGTGCCATGTAGTTTTAATGGAGAAGACACAGGCTTTGAGGTGAAAGGGCAGGGTCTGCACCAGAAGAAACTCCAGCTTCAAAGCCAAGCGGATCCAGATTGAAATCTGGCATCGCTCCCCTCAACAGCCTCGCCTTGGGCAAGATATTGTCTGAGACTTTACATCATCTGTAAAATACAGGATCCTTTCACCTACCTGGAATGATAATTAAAGGGCTTTAAATAAGAACATGTGTATTTCCATTCCTTAAAAAACAGTTGCTTGGGAGAGATCTGGGGGTGAGGAGGGCCCTCTCAGCCTCAGGCTCTGAGGGGGACTTAGGATGCCCTTGGGACACAGACCTCGGGCCCTCCAGCTATCCAAGGGAGACTGCTTGTCACCTGGAGCCCCAGGTGTCTCTGCCTTGTCTAGTTTAGGGCATTGTTTTTCAGGTGGGCTACAGAGGCCAGGGGTTGCCTTCAGAAGAAAGCTGAGCAGAGCAAAGCAACAGTACCTGCGTGGGAATGGGGAGCCTCGGCACCGAGTGTGTGGGCGCGGATGGAATTTCCTCAGGGAGAATTTGGGATTTGATTAAGAGAGCCTGGGGAGTTTGTGCCCATGTCCAGGGCAACCAGCTGTCCTGGTTTGCCTGGAACTGAGGGTTCCCGGGATGTGGGAAAGTCCCATAGAGACCAGGACAGTTGGTCACTCTTCCCGTGGCCCCTCTGGTGTCCCCTGGCCTTCCCGGCCCCCTGGGCTGCGGGAGACTTGCTCTGGGCCTGGGGCTGAACTGGGCGCTGCAGCTGGACGTCAGGGCCCTGGGTTCACAGCAGAGAAGGGGAGCAGCGGCTCTTTTAGACTCCACACATCAGCAGTGCGCCATCGGGCAACCTCACTGCCTTTCAGATCCTGCATCTGTAAGGAGGGCTGGTCAGCCCTTCACAGGGTTAATTACACACATTCTAGTCTGAACGCGCCCAGGGGGCAGCCCCCGCAGGCAGGCCCTCAGTAACTGGTTTGTTGAGTTGAATTGGGTAAGACTGGACCATTTTCCTGGCCCTTCTGCAGCTAATGGAGAGGAGGAGCCTTGCTGTGGGATCCCAGAAGAAGCTTCCAGACACCCCTGCACTGTACAACCAGCTAATTCATCTGATGTATGGGGCACCAACCCCAAGCCAGGCACTGGCTCCAGTGGGTTCCCATCCCTCCAGGGTCCAGCCCTCCCTGTGGGTGACAGGCCCCGCCCACGTGCTCACATCACGTCTCCGCCCCCAGCCAGGCCCCCGTGGCTTTAAAGTAGTTTGCAGGTAGACTTGTCACTGCTTCACCTGTAACACCCAGGGTGGTCCCGCCCAAGCAGCCCCGCGGTGGTGAGGAACCAGGAGAGGAGGGACAGCTCGCGTCCCCACCCCCAAGACTCATCCAGACGCCAGCACTGAGGGGGAGGCAGGCTCTGAGACTGGACAGCTTCTTTGCCACACAGTAGCTCATTTCAGCTTTGTAATAACTTTGAGACAGTCCTACCTGTGTCCGCTTCACAGAGGGGACGCTGGTGCTCTGGGTCACATCTCCACACTCCTATGAGGGTCTTGTCTCTTCCTCTCTCCAGCTCCCTGCTTCCCAGGGAAAGACACGAGATTTTAACACAAGAGAAGAAACGATACCCCAAACCCCAGGCTGCTGAGTTCGGCTGGGAAGTCATGACTCTAAGACGGGCCGGCTGAGGCTCCAGCTGCCCCTCTGCTCTCCAGGCTGTGCACTGATGCTCTGGGTGATGCTCCGGGTGGGTCACGCCGTCCTGGCTGCCTCTGGCCTCTCAGACTCAGCACAAGTCTGAGCTGTGCTCCGGGGTACCGGTCAGGCCTCCCAGACGGTGTGCATTGTCCCCACTGGCTGAGCCCTCAGGGTGCACAGCACAGGGTAGGAGGGACACACTGGGAGTGAGGCCAGCTGGGGCCCAGGTCACAGCCCGCCTTGAATGTGGTGACCCTCCTCCAGAAGGTCCCTTTACTCCTCAGGAGAATAAAGAGGTTACAGATTTCCTTCAACAATGTCCACGTCCTCTGCCCCACGTAAGGTTCCAACTGAGTAATTTTTGTGTATGTATTAGGAAAACCATTATTAGGAAGGAAAAAACATTCCAGAATTTTGGGGGTGGTGGGTCAAAGGAAACTCCATTAGAAATACATGTTTCCCTTTGAGCCCTGGCTGCCAGGAAGCCCCGAGCCAACTGGGAGGCTGAGCACAGAGGCCATGATCTCCCTCTTCTTGGCACACCTGCTTCCCCCTCCTGACACGGCCCGGATTTTCATTTCACGAGCCAATAGTTACTGCAATCACAGGACCTCAGCTCCTGCTTGGAAAGTGTGCAGAGTCTTAAGAAACTTGCTCTGGCTCCTGATTCTGAAACTTTTCTCCAAGGGAGACTGACTGCCTCCAAGAAGAGGGATGTCCTGTGTTGCCGGCAGCCCCGTCCCCTTCAGGCCCAGGCCTCCGTCTGGCGCTGAGAGAAGAGTGTTTGGGTCCATACTGTGCACAGCGCACACCCAGCATCGAGGGGCCGGGCCGCCGCTTGGGGGTCTTCTCCCAGGAGACCTCGCGGGTCACACAGTGTGAGCAGGTGTCAGGGCGAGCAATTCGGGGGGCCTCTCTCTCCAGGTAAAAGCCGGGGCTCCCAACTCTGGTGGTGATGGGAAAACAGCCGGAAGTCCCGTCAGGAGAAGTAGCTGGTCCCCAACCCCAGGGAAGCTTTGGGGCAGACGCTTTTCCCCTGCTCGTCTTTTCACACCTCCCTGCCTCCATCTCCTTTCATTCCACAAAAGAAAGACACAACTCTCCCCCCTCCTGAAACTCATTATGCTGCATGGTCCAGAGTACAAAATCTGCAGAGCCTCCAAGAGGTGCGTTAAAAAACAGCCAGCACTGAGGACGAGGTTGACAACAAAGCACAAGTTTATGAAAGAAGCCCGTGCCTTTGGAATTCAACTGACAAAAGCATGGCTGGGTTCCCCATCTTTGAGTGTCTGTCTGTCCACACATCGATCCATCCATCCATCTGTCCTAGTTACCTCCCTATCTATCTACCTCTCTATACAATTCTTGGCTTGAATCATAATTCAAAAATGAGAGTGTTGTCACTGGAATGTAGGTTAACAATTTTTTAACTTTAAAAAACAAAATCAAACATTTTCTGGTGGAAACAAATTCCGAATTGACCAGTTTGCCAGTAAGGATTGGCTTTGCTAATTAGGTTACATGGTGGACATTTTCTATGAAGCTAACAGCTTAAATCTGCAGCCCTAAATCTATTTAAAGCACGTAAATACTGTGTCCCAAATTATATATTTTGTAACTATTAAACTTGTGATACAATTTTAGAGATCAACTTCAAAATGCAAGATTGTTTTGCAATTATTTTCGGGAGGACACGTGACCCCAAAAGCCTGCTGATCACTGTCTGGGCCTGCCCTGTGCTGGGACAGGGCTCAGATGAATTGCTCTCTGCCTCTGGGCCCACGTGGAGCTGAGGCCTGGATGCGGAGGAAGAGGCACTGGCATTGAGGCCATTCCCAAAGCTGGCCCGAGACCTTCTCAGCACCTGGGGCCACCAGGGCAGTGAGAGGCAGGAATGTGAGGAATGAAGGGCTTCCCACAGGTTCCCCACCCAGGCAGAGTGCTGGTTCTGAAGGTCCCTTCCAGAGAGGCCAGGCCAGGACCAGCGGAGGATGGGGGTTTGGAAGCCTGTCCCAGCTGGGGCAGAAGAGGCGCCCCTGCAGCCAGAAAGGCTCAGAAGGATCATCTGGGATTCCACTGTTTGGAATAAATTTACTGCATCATTGAACATAAAAGGCTATGTGGCCGTTAAATATTTAATAAGTATTTAATGACTTGGAAAGATGCTCAGGATATATTACCAAGTGGAAAAAAAAGCAGGGTTACCCCATTTTGTAAACTAAAGTGTGTGTTCATAGAAAAGAGATTGGAAGGATATATCATAATGTGAATTCTGCTTGTTTCTAGATGCTCACTGTAGGTGATTTTTAGAAACAGCTTTATCGGGTATAATAGATATACAATCAATTTCATGTATTTAAATTGTACAATTTTATAAATTTTGAGATACGGATACATCTGTGAAATCATCACAATCACTGTCGTGATATATCCATCACCGACGAAACTTTCCTCCTGCCTCCTTGTTAATATATATATTTTATTGAGATAGAATTCACATACTGTACAATTCACTCACACCAAGGGTACAATTCAATGGCTGTTAGTATATTCACAGAGTTATGCAACCATCATCAGAATCTATTTTAGAACAATTTCATTCCCCCCAAAAGAAACCCCATCCCCATGAGTAGTCACCCCCCTTCCCTGCCAACAGTCCTGGGCAATCATTGATCTACTCTGTCTCCATGCATTTGCCTATTCTGGACATTTTGTATAAATGGAATAACACAAAATAATAAATGGAGTCCTTTGTGACTGGCTTCTCTGACTTTGCATGATGTTTTCAAGGTTCATCCTTGTAGCAAGTATCAGTATACAATGATTAACCACCTGAGAAATTGTCAGAAGATTTTCCAAAGCAGCTGCACCATTTTACATTCCCAGGAGCAGTGTATGAGGGTTCTAATTTCTCTACATCCTCCTCAACACTTCTCTGTTTTTTTTTTTTATTATAGCCTTCCTAGTGAGTGTGAATTGATATCTCATTTTTTGTGTGTATGGTTTTGATGTGCATTTCTCTGATAATTAACGATGTTGAGCATCTTTTCATATGCTTATTGGCTGTTTATATATCTTCTTCGGAGAAATGCCTATTCAGATGCTTAGACCATTTTAAAATTTGGTTGTCTTTTTATTATTGAGTTGTAACTGTCCTTTATATATTCTAGATAAAATTCCCGTGTCAGATTAATGATTTGCAAATATTGTCACCCATTCTGTGTGTTGTCTTTTCACTTTCTTGATGGTATCTTATGAGGCACAAAAGTTTTAAAATCTGATGAAGCCCAGTTTATGTATTTTTTCTTTTGTCATTGGTGCTTTTGGTTTCACATCTAAGAAGGCTTTGCCTAACCCAAAGTCACGAAGATTTGATCCCTTGTTTTCTTCTTAGCTCTTATAGTAGGTCTAGCATTAATTCTGAGTTAGTTGTTATGTGTGGTGTGAGGAAGGGGGGGGGGTCTAAATTCACTCTCTTCATGTACATAACCAGTTGTCCCAGTATGATTTATTGAAAAGACTGTTCTTTCCACATTGAAGAGTCTTGGCACCCTTGTCAAACATCAGTTGACCATAAATGTGAGAGTCTATTTTTGGACTCTCAATTCTATTCTACTGGCATAAGGATAGATCTCCATATCTACCCTTAAGCCAGTAATACACTGTCTTGATTACCGTAGCTTTGTAGTGAGTTTTGAAATTGGGAAGTGTGAGTCTTCCAACTTTACTCTTCTTTTTCAAGATTGTTTTAGCTATTCTGGGTCTTTTGAATTCCCATATGAAGGTTAGAATCAGCTTGTCAATTTCTGCAAGGAACCATCTGGGCTTTTGATACGGATTGTGTGAATCTGTAGATTAATTTGGGGAATATTGGCATCTTTATTTATTTATTTATTTATTATACAGCAGGTTCTTATTACTTACCATTTTATACATATTAGTGTATATATGTCAATCCCAATCTCCCAATTCATCCCACTGCCACCACCCGCCCCTGCCACTTTCCCCCCTTGGTGTCCATACGTTTGTTCTCTACATCTGTGTCTCTATTTCTGCCTTGCAAACCAGTTCATCTGTACCATTTTTCTAGACTCTACGTATATGCATTAATATATGATATTTGTTTTTCTCTGACGTACTTCATTCTGTATGACAGTCTCTAGATCCATCCACGTCTCTACAAATGACCCATTTTCGTTCCTTCTTAAGGTTGAGTAATATTCCATTGTATATATGTACCACATCTTCCTTATCCATTCATCTGTCGATGGGCATTTAGGTTGCTTCCACGACCTGGTTATTGTAAATAGTGCTGCAATGAACATTGATGTGCATGTCTTTTTGAATTATGGTTTTCTCTGGGTATATGCCCAGTAGTGGGATTGCTGGGTTGTAAGGTAGTTCTATTTTTAGTTTTTTAAGGAGCTTCCATACTGTTCTCCATAGTGGCTGTATCAATTTACATTCCCACCAATAGTGCAAGAGGGTTCCCTTTCTCCACACCCTCTCCAGCATTTGTTGTTGGTAGATTTTCTGACAGTGCCCATTCTAACTGGTGTGAGGTGAAACCTCATTGTAGTTTTGATTTGTATTTCTCTAATAATTAGTGATGTTGAGCAGCTTTTCATGTGCTTCTTGGCCATCTGTATGTCTTCTTTGGAGAAATGTCTATTTAGGTCTTCTGCCCATTTTTGATTGTTTGTTTGTTTTTTTTAACCTTGAGCTGCATGAGCTGTTTATGTATTTTGGAGATTAATCCTTTTTTGATTCATTTGCAAATATTTTCTCCCATTCTGAGGGTTGTCTTTTCGTCTTGTTTATAGTTTCCTCTGCTGTGCAAAAGCTTTGAAGTTTCATTAGGTCCCATTTGTTTATTTTTGTTTTTATTTCCATTTCTCTAGGAGGTGGATCAAAAAAGATCTTGCTGTAATTTATGTCAAAGAGTGTTCTTCCTATGTTTTCCTCTAAGAGTTTTATAGTATCCAGTCTTACATTTGGGTCTCGAATCCATTTTGAGTTTATTTTTGTGTATGGTGTTAGGGAGTGTTCTAATTTCATTCTTTTACATGTAGCTGTTCAGTTTTCCCAGCACCACTTATTGAAGAGACTGTCGTTTCTCCATTGTATATCCTTGCCTCCTTTGTCATAGATTAGTTGATCATAGGTGTGTGGATTTACCTCTGTGATTTCTATCCTGTTCCATTGATCTATATTTCTGTTGCTGTGCCAGTACCATATTATCTTGATTACCGTAGCTTGGTAGTATAGTCTGAAGTCAGGGAGTCTGATTCCTCCAGCTCCGTTTTTTTCCCTCAAGACGGCTTTGGCTATTTGGGGCCTTTTATGTCTCCATATAAATTTTGAGATTTTTTGTTCTAGTTCCATAAAAAATGCCACTGGTAATTTGATATGGATTGCACTGAATCTGTAGATTGCTTTGAGTAGTATAGTCATTTTCACAATATTGATTTTTCCAATCCAAGAACATGGTATATCTCTCCATCTGTTTGTGTCATCTTTGATTTCTTTCATCAGTGTCTTATAGTTTTCTGAGTACTGGTCTTTTACCTCCTTAGGTAGGTTTATTCCTAGGTATTTTATTCTTTTTGTTGCAATGGTGAATGGGATTATTTCCTTAATTTCTCTTTCTGATCTTTCATTGTTAGTGTATAGGAATGCAAGAGATTTCTGTGCATTAATTTTGTATCCTGCAACTTTACCAAATTCATTGATTAGCTCTAGTAGTTTTCTGGTGGCATCTTTAGGTTTCTCTATGTATAGTATCATGTCATCTGCAAACAGTGACAGTTTTACTTCTTTTCCAATTTGTATTGTTTTTATTTCTTTTTCTTCTCTGATTGCCGTGGCTAGGACTTCCAAAACTATGTTGAATAATAGTGGTGAGAATGCACATCCTTGTCTTGTTCCTGATCTTAGAGGAAATGCTTTCAGCTTTTCACCATTGAGAATGATGTTTGCTGTGGGTTTGTTGTATATGGCCTTTATTATGTCAAGATAGGTTTCCTCGATGCCCACTTTCTGGAGAGTTTTTAACATAAATGGGTGTTGAATTTTGTCAAAAGCTTTTCTTGCATCTACTGAGATGATTATATGGTTTTTATTCTTCAATTTGTTAATATGGTGTATCACATTAATTGATTTGCATATATTGAAGAATCCTTGCATCCCTGGAGTAAATCCCACTTGATCATGGTGTATGATCCTTTTAATGTGTTGTTGGATTCTGTTTGCTAGTATTTTGTTGAGGATTTTTGCATCTATATTCATCAGTGATTTTTGTCTGTAATTTTCCTTTTTTGTAGTATCTCTGTCTGGTTTTGATACCAGGGTGATGGGTGTCCTCGTAGAATGAGTTTGGGAGTGTTCCTTCCTCTGCAATTTTTTGGCAGAGTTTGGGAAGGATGGGTGTTAGCTCTTCTCTAAATGTTTGATAGAATTCACCTGTGAAGCCATCTGGTCCTGGACTTTTGTTTGTTGGATGATTTTTAATTACAGTTTCAATTTCATTACTTGTGATTGGTCTGCTCATATTTTCTATTTCTTCCTGGTTCAGTCTTGGAAGGTTATACCTTTCTAAGAATTTGTCCATTTCGTCCAGGTTGTCCATTTTATTGGCATAGAGTTGCTTGTAGTAGTCTATTATGATGCTTTGTATTTCTGCAGTGTCTGTTGTTACTTCTCCCTTTTCATTTCTAATTCTGTTGATTTGAGGCTTCTCTCTTTTTTTCTTGATGAGTCCGGCTAATGGTTTATCAATTTTGTTTATCTTCTCAAAGAACCAGCTTTTAGTTTTATTGATCTTTGCTATTGTTTTCTTTGTTTCTTTTTCATTTATTTCTGCTCTGATCTTTCTTTTTTTTTTTTTTGCAGTACGTGGGCCTCTCACTGTTGTGGCCTCTCCTGTTGCGGAGCACAGGCTCTGGACGCGCAGGCTCAGCAGCCGTGGCTCATGGGGCCAGCCACTCCATGGCATGTGGGAACTTCCTGGACCGGGGCACAAACCCATGTCCCCTGCATCGGCAGGCAGACTCTCAACCACTGCGCCACCAGGGAAGCCCTCTGCTCTGATCTTTATGATTTCGTTCCTTCTACTAACTTTGGGTTTTGTTTGTTCTTCTTTCTCTAGTTCCTTTAGGTGTAAGGTTAGATTGTTTATTTGAGATTTTTCTTGTTTCTTGAGGTAGGCTTGTATTGCTATAAACTTCCCTCTTAGAACTGCTTTTGCAGTATCGCATAGGTTTCAGATCATCACGTTTTCACTGTCATTTGTTTCTAGGTATTTTTTTATTTCTTCAGTGATCTCTTGGTTATTTAGTAACATATTGTTTAGCCTCCATGTGTTTGTGTTTTTAACGTTTTTTTCCCTGTAATTGATTTCTAATCTCATAGTGTTGTGGTCAGAAAAGATGCTTGATATTATTTCAATTTTCTTAAATTTACTGAGGCTTGATTTGTGACCCAAGATGTGATCTATCCTGGAGAATGTTCTGTGTGCACTTGAGAAGAAAGTGTAATCTACTGTTTTTGGATGGAATGTCCTATAAATATCAGTTAAATCTATCTGGTCTATTGTGTTATTTAAAGCTTGTGTTTCCTTATTAATTTTCTGTCTGGATGATCTGTCCATTGGTGTAAGTGAGGTGTTAAAGTCCCCCACTATTTTTGTGTTACTGTCAATATTCTCATTTATAGCTGTTAGCAGTTGCCTTGTGTATTGAGGTGCTCCTATGTTGGGTGCATATATATATTATTATTGTTATATCTTCTTCTTGGATTGATCCCTTGATTATTATGTAGTGTCCTTCCTTGTCTCTTGTAATATTCTTTATTTTAAAGTCTATTTTATCTGATATGAGTATTGCTACTCCAGCTTTTTTTGATTTCCATTTGCATGGACTATCTTTTTCCATCCCCTCACTTTCAGTCTGTATGTGTCCCTAGGTCTGAAGTGGGTCTCTTGTAGACAGCAGATATATGGGTCTTGTTTTTGTATACATTCAGCAAGCCTGTGTCTTTTGGTTGGGGCATTTAACCCATTCAAGGTTAAGGTAATTATTGATATGTATGTTCCTATTACCATTTTCTTAATTGTTATGGGTTTGTTTTTGTAGGTCCTTTTCTTCTCCTGTGTTTTCCACTTAGAGAAGTTCCTTTAGCATTTGTTGTAGAGCTGGTTTGGTGGTGCTGAATTCCCTTAGCTCTTGCTTCTCTGTAAAGCTTTTGATTTCTCCGTTGAATCTGAATGAGACCCTTGCCAGGTAGAGTAATCTTGGTTGTAGGTTCTTCCCTTTCATCACTTTAAATATATCATGCCACTCCCTTCTGGCTTGTAGAGTTTCTGCTGAGAAATCAGCTGTTAACTTTATGGGAGTTTCCTTGTACGTTATTTGTTGTTTTTCCCATTGCTTTCAATAATTTTTCTTTGTCTTTAATTTTTGTCAATTTGATTAGTATGTGTCTCAGCCTGTTTCTCCTTGGGTTTATCCTGCCTAGGCCTCTCTTTGCTTCCTGGACTTGGGTGGCTATTTCCTTTCCCATGATAGGGAAGTTTTCGATTATAATCTCTTCAAATATTTTCTTGGGCCCTTTCTCTCTCTCTTCTCCTTCTGGGACTCCTATAATGCAAATGTTGTTGCATTTAATGTTGTCCCAGAGGTCTCTTAGGGTGTCTTCATTTCTTTTCATTCTTTTTTCTTTATTCTGTTCCACAGCAGTGAATTCCACCATTCTGTCTTCCAGGTTATTTATCCGTTCTTCTGCCTCCGTTATTCTGCTATTGATTCCTTCTAGTGTATTTTTCATTTCAGTTATTGTATTGTGCATCTCTGTTTGTTTGTTCTTTAATTCTTCTAAGTCTTTGTTAAACATTTCTTGCATCTTCTCAATCTTTGCCTCCATTCTTTTTCCGAGGTCCTGGATCATCTCTACTATCATCATTCTGAATTCTTTTTCTGGAAGATTGCCTACCTCCACTTCATTTAGTTGTTGTTCTGGGGTTTTATCTTGTTCCTTCATCTGGTACATAGTCCTCTGTCTTTTCATTTTGTCTATCTTTCTGTGAATGTGGTTTTCACTCCATAGGCTGGAGAACTGTAGTTCTTCTTGCTTCTGCAGTCTGCCCTCTGGTGGATGAGGCTATCTAAGAGGCTTGTGCAAGCTTCCTGATGGGAAGGACTGGTGGTGGGTCTTCACTCAACATTCTTATTCAGCAGCACATTGGAAGACCTGTTAGTATTGGAGCGTCTCCTGCAGAGGTGGGGGGCAGCTGTTACTCACCGTGGGGACAAGGACACTGGAAGCCAATATTGGCATCTTAACAATGTTAAATCTTCTGATCCATGAACACGGATGTGTTTCCATTTACTTAGGTCTTCTTTCATTTCTTTCAACAATATGTTGTCTTCAGAGTATCAGTTTTTCACTTCTTCTTGTTAAATTTATTCCTGGTTTTAATTTTCTGAAGATGTTACAAATGTATTTTCTTAATTTTCATTTTCAGTTTTTTTTGTTGCTAGTGTATAGAAATATAATTAATCATTTTATATTGTTTGTACCTTGCAAATTTTTTGATTCCGTTTATTAGTTCTAACTATTTTTTAGTGGATTCCTTGGGATTTTCAACATCAAAGATCATGTCATCTGCAGATGAAAAGAGTTTCATTTCTTCTTTTCCAATCTGAATGCAATCTCCCCCACCATATTTTTTGCTCAGTTTTCCTGGACCTTCAGCACAATGTTGAGTAGAAGTGTTTGTGTCCCTTTTAAAATCCATCCCTCCTGCCCCTCCCCAATTCCCCACTGTACATCTCCAGCAACTACTGCTCTATTTTTGTTATGATAGTTGCCTTGCACTTTACCATTTGATAAATGGTATCATACAGTGTGGTCTTTGTGTGTTTGTATCCTTTTACTTAGCATCATAATTTTGAGATTCATTGGTTTTTTTGTGTATACCATTAGTTGTTCCTTTCTGTCCATTTACCTGTCCATTGATATGTGGGTTGTGTCCATTTGGGGCTATTAAAAATAAAGCTGTTATGAATATTCATGTGAAAGCCCTGTATGGGTATATGCTTTAATTTCTCTTGGGTAAACACCTAGAAGTTGAATGGCAGGATCATATGGTAGGTGTATGTTTACATTTTTAAGAAGATAGTAAACTGTTTTCCAAAGTGGCTGTACCATTTCACATCCCCACCAGCAGAGTATGAGAGTTCCAGTTCCTTCACATCCTTGCAATGTTGGCATGATTCATCTTTCTAATTTTAGTCACTGCAGTTGGCATATAGTGGTATCTTGTCATGATTTTAATTAGCATTTTTCTGTTATGTAATGATGTTGAGCATATTTTCATGTGTCTATCTGCCATCTTTATATCTTCTTGGATGAAATGTCTGTTCAAATCTTTTGCGAAGACATTGATTGCATTGTCTGCTTTCTTATTGAGTGTTGAGAGCTCTTTATATATTCTAGATAGAAGTCCTTTAATAGATATATAATTTGCAAGTATTTTCTCCTAGTCTGCGCTTCGTTTTTCCATTCTCTTACCACTGTCTTTTGAGGAGCATAAGCATTTAATTTTGATATAGTCCATTTATCAATTTCCTTTGTGGATTGTGCTTTTTTAGTGTAATATTTAAGAACGCTTTGCATAATCCAAGGTCAAAAAGATTTCTCCTGTGTGTTCTTTTGTACCTTTGTAATTTTAGCTTTCACATTTAGGTCTGTGATCCATTTGGGGTTAACTTTTGTATATGGTGTGAGGTGTGGATTAAAATTCATTTCTCCTCTCAGTTGCATTAGGGCTCATGGTACATATCTTCAACTTCTCACAGTCTACCTTCAAGTGATATTATACAACAACTTCCTATATAGTACAAGAATCTTACGACAGTTTACTTCCATTTCTCTCCAATGGGCCTTGGTGCTATTGTTGTCATTTTATTCTTACGTACTTACTGTACTACATTGTACTACATTGTTATTATTTTTGCTTAAAGTCATCCATCTTTTAAAGAGTTTTAAATAATAAGAAAAAAATATATGTTTTCCCAGGTAATTACTTTTTCTAGTGACCTTTATTCTTTTATATAGATCATATTTCCATCTGGTATCATTTTCCTTCAGTTTAAAATATCTTGTAGTGAGGGTCTGTTGGTGATGAATTCTTTTAGCTTTTGTACATCTGAAAAAGTATTTGTTTTGCTTTCACTTTTCAAAAAGCTTTTCAATGAGTATAGGATTCTAGTTTGACAAATTGTCCCCCAATATTTTAAAGATGTTGTTCCACTGTTTTCTCTGTTTCATTGTTTCTTACAAGAAATCTGCTGTCATCCTTATCTGGTCCTTTGTACATAATGTGCTTTTTTCCTCTGGATGTTTTTAAGATTTTCTTTCTATCACTGGTTTAGAACAACTTGATTATGATGTGTATTGATGTCATTTTTCTCATGTTTCTTGTCCTTGGGGTTTTTGCTGAACCTCAACTATGGGTTTATATTTTTCATCAAATTTGGGAAAACTTGGCTATTATCTCTTCAGATAATTTCTTTCTGTCTCCTACCCCCTTTCTGGGACTCCAATTACAAATTTATTAGGCTGCTTGAGGTGTCTCACAGTTCACTGATGCTATGTTAATTTTTTCCAGTCTTTTTTTCTGTTAGACATATGGTTTTTATCTGTAGGAATTTAACTTGGGTCTTTAATTATATCTTTGATGCTTCTAAAACTTTTTGAACATATAGAACACAGTTATAATAAGTTTTAACATCCTTGTCTGATAATTCTAACATCTGTGTCAGTTTACATGATTTTTATCCTTTAAGTTTTTTTTTTTTAACATGTGTAGTAATTTTTATTGGATGTCAGACACTGTGAATGTTACTCTGTTGTGTGCTGGATGTTTTTGTAAGTATTCCTGAACTTTGTTCTGGGATGTGGTTAAGTTACTTGGAAACTGTTTGATCCTTTTAGGTCTTGCTTATAAAGATTTGTTAGGTAGAACTGCAGCAGTGCTTCATCTAGGGCTAATTATTCCCTATTACTAAGGAAAGCCCCTTCTTTGTCCTCTACCCTGTGCCCTGTGAATGATTTTTCCAGGCTGGCTGGTGGGAACAGGCACTATACCTGGTCCTGTGTGAGCACTGGGTATTATCACCTCTAATCCTTTGGGATGATTCTTTTCTAGACTTGAACACTTTTCTCACATGTGTGCACTGATCAGTCCTCTAATGAATACTTGAGGGGGACCCACTGAAGATCCCTAGAATTCTGTGTGCATCTCTCCCTTCTGTATTCTGTCCTGCCTATTCTATCTGCCTTCATCTCCCCTGATTCTCAGCTCCATCCACTCACCTTGGGGAGTCTGCCAGGTTCCATCTGAGTCTTCATCCTTTGCTGCAGCCTGGAAACTCGGGGCAGTTGCAAGGCCTAAGGCAGCCATAAGGCTCCCCTGGTCTCTCAGGGATACCTGTACTTTGTTGTTTGATTTCCAGTGTCCTTAAAACCATCATTCCATATATTTCTTCTAGAGTTTTGGTTGTTTTGGGTAGGTAGGGAAGGTAAATCTGGTCCCTATTACTCTATCTTGGGTGGAAGTGGAAGTTCCTACTATGGTTGATTTTCAGTTATTTATTCTACTTATCAATAATTTCTACATTTTCTCTAATAAACATGGTTTTACTTTGAAACAGGGGGGAAAATGATGCTATAAATTAGTCCTGTATGTTATTCATAAGAATGAAAAATTGGAAATACCTAAATTCCCAAATGATATATCTAGAAAGTGGAACAATAATATCTATAAAGTAGAATATTAGGTACCCAATGTTTATATGAAAATGTGTAATGAAGTAAATAGGATATAAATGTCTATATAGAACATGGCTTTAATTTTGCTAAATAAAAATGTCTACAAAGACTGTTGGTGGGAATGTAAATTGGTGCCGCCACTATGGAGAACAGTGTGGAGGTTCCTTAAAAAACTAAAAATAGAGCTACCATACGATCCAGCAATCCCACTCCTGGGTATATATCCAGAAAAGAGGAAAACTCTAATTCAAAAAGATATATGCGGGGCTTCCCTGGTGGCACAGTGGTTGGGGGTCCGCCTGCCGATGCGGGGGACACGGGTTCGTGCCCCGGTCCGGGAGGATCCCACATGCTGGGCCTGCACACCCGGAGCCTGTGCTCCGCGGAGGGAGAGGCCACAGCGGTGAGAGTCCCGCGTACCGCAAAAAAAAAAGAAAAAAAAAAGATATATGCACCCCAGTGTTCATAGCAGCACTATTTACAATAGTCAAGACATGGAAACAACCCGAGGGCCCATCAACAGGTGACTGGTTTAAGAAGATGTGGTGGGTCTTCCCTAGCGGGGCAGTGGTTAGGAGTCCACCTGCCAATGCAGGGGACACGGGTTTGAGCCCTGGTCCAGGAAGATCCCATATGCCGTGGAGCAGCTAAGCCCACGTGCCACAACTACTGAGCCTGCGCGCCACCACTACTGAAGCCCGAGTGCCTAGAGCCCGTGCTCCACAGCAAGACAAGCCACGGCAATGAGAAGCCCACTCGCCGCAACTGGAGAAAGCCTGCTCACAGCAACGAAGACCCAACACAGCCAAAAATAAAATAAATTTATATATAAAAAAAAAAGATGTGGGGTGTGTGTATATATATATATTGTCATTTGCAGCAACATGGATGGACCAAAAGAATATTATGCTGAGTGAAATGAGTCAGACAAAGACAAATCCTATATGATATCACTTATATGTGGAAACTTAAAAAGAATACAAACGAATCTATATACAAAACAAACAGACTCACAGACGTAGAAAACAAACTTACGGTTACCAAAGGGGACAGGGTTGTGGGGGAGGGAAGAATGAAGAGTATGGGATTAGCAGATACAAACTGCTACACATAAAGTAGATGAGCAAGAAGGATTTACTGCAGAGCACAGGGAATTATGCCCAATGTCTTGTAATAACCTATAATGGAATATCATTTGCCAAAAAAATTACCCCGAATCACTATGATGTACACCTGTTTACAGTATTATAAATCCAGTTTTTTAAAAATGTATATGAAGAAAACATAATGAAATATTAGTGGATAGTTTCTTCCGGGTGATGGGACTATAGGTATTCAAAAATGTTTTAAAAATAAATCAGTATTTCCCATATCTTTTTTTAGGGAATATGAGTTACAATTATATCGAACAACAAATCCCCCCTAAATGTTAAGACAGCATCCTTGCAGAGGGGTGGCTCCTATCAGGCTGGGAGAGGGCTAAATGGAGATGATGTGGGTGTGAAAGGGCAGGTGGAGCTGGGGGAGGGATCACAATGGTCTAGAATCCTTGGGGGGAAAGTCAGCTGGAGGTTGGCACCAGAATCTGGGACCTGCAGGCAGTGCTCGAGCCAACTGAGCGTGGCTCAGACCTCCAGAGTGGGCTGGGGGCCCTGTCTTCTCTGCCCACCATTTTCATTACTTCTGGAGGCCCCTGGAGTGTTCTCTCAAGCCCAGGCCCAGTTCCCCTTGGGCTGTGCTCCTCCCACGGGCAACACTGCTGCCTTGTTCTCCCTCATGTTTACTCTGCTGCTTGGCAGACTCTAGTGGGATTCAAGGTCCCAAGGAGACAGATGTAATCGTTCAGGCCCAGAGCCCCAGCTACTCAAAGCCCAGGCTTCCATCACACGCAGAGACGGCTCGATCTCAGGGGCTGTTTCGAGACCCTGGGGGAGGGAGCCTCACCTGCAGAACAGAGCTGATCTCTGAGATCAAGCCTGGGGATCATCCAGCCTCTCAACCTCAGCTGCACGTAGGAACCACCCGTAACTGTTCAAATGTACTAATGCTTGGGCCCCACCTTAAAGGTTCTGTGGGGGGATCCGCCACACGTGGGGCCTGGGCCGCCGAGGCGCAAAGCCCCCCCAGATGATTCTAACGTGTGCAAGGCTGAGAGCCGCTCTCTAGTCCAACCACCTACTTTGTGGATGAGACACCTTCAAGGGCACCCAGGCTTCAGTGACAACGTCGGCACACGCAACAATGGCAGGAGAAGTCTACAGAGCACGGATTCTGTGCGGTCCTGTCACCTCATCATCACAGCAGCCCTTGGGGTTGTAGGGTTCCTACCGTGCAGATGAAGAGACTGAAGCCTGTACCTTGCTCAGAACCATGCAGCTGCTCCCGGACTTTGTCAACAGGTCTGGAAACAGCCAGAATGTTCACGGAGCACCATCTGCAGAACGAGAGCGGGATTCCATGCAGGGAACTTCTGTTTGCAGAGTGGAAAGGACCTCACTGCTCTGAGGGGTGGGATACTGGAGCTCTCTCCTTCCTCCTTTCCACCCACCCCCCACCCCAACTCGCCGGGGTGGGAGTATTGGGTGCACCCAAGGTCTCGTGAACTGTGGTATGGGTAAAACTCCCCAGGGAGTTAGTGAAAGCTGTGAGTTTCCTAGCCTTCTCCCAGGAGATTCTGACTCATTAAATCTGGGGTTCGGCCCAGGGAGATGCATTTCTAACAAGCAGCCCAGAGAGTTCAAATGCAGGGATCTGAAGTGTCCTTTGAGGAACACTGGTCTAAGGGCAAATCTTGGGTCTGCATGTGGGCAGGCATGGGCCTGCCGCTGGCTCTGGCTGGGCCATGAGCCTTGGTGTGATCACCCACAAATGGGGGACTCGGACGCCCTTTGGGTGGTCAGGTTCAAAGGCATCATGGATATGAGACCTATGGGTTTCCAGCCAGTGAGAGCCCCTCGCTCTAGGGCCTTCCATGGGAAGGTCATTCCAAGAAGAAGACAAGACACTGGCAAACTTTCTTTGACCCAGAAAAATCTGAAAGCTTGGGGGAGCCCTGAAGTCACAGTAAATGCTCACACCTGCAGGCCCACATGTCTGCACAGTCCCAAGATCCAGTCCTTTATCTTGTCTCTTCCTGCCAAGCAAAAAGAAACGACATGTAATTTTTTTTTTTTTTTTTACAGTAACAGTATAGGGGTAGGTGCCATCATCCCCATTTTACAGAGGAGGAAGCTGTACTCAGAGAGGTTAAGCATGTTGGCCCAGGGCACACAGGAGTGGGGCACCAGGGTATGAACTTGAGTGGTTCTATTTCCAGACCTGGCTGCTTTGGCTCTCCCAGCCCGCCTTTCTCGGAGATGTTCTCATCTCCAGTGGCAGAGGGTGAGAGAGCCCCCGCTGGGCTTCCTGGTCCCAGATTGGGCAGAGTGGCCCGGCCCACTTTTGGCTGCAAGACCTGATGGGGGTGAAGCTCAGCTGCTTTGCAGGGACAGGGGCTGGCGGCCATCCCAGCCCTGGCAGCAGGACTCTGTACGGTTCAACCAGAGGCCACCCATGGGGAGAGCCTTCTTGGAGTTAGCTGGAGCTGAGGGCCACCTGCCACCTTGGCCCTGCTGGCAGAGCAGTGGCCCCTGCCTCTTCCAGGCCCTGGGACAATCCTGCCTGTCCACTCCCAGCACTGCGGTTTTGGAATGAGGGTGCGTGGGGCGTGGGCTTCGGGCTCAGCCGTGCTTTCTGGTCTGGAAGCTAGGGGGAGCGGACACTAGCCAAAGGCTGGTGGTTCCAGGTGTCACGTGTTCTGTGTAGGCCGGAGGGTTCCAGGTGCTAAGGGCAGACAGGAGGGAGGGGTTGGGCTTGCCCTGGCTGTCAGGGAAGGCTTCCTCTAGGAAGTGACAGTTCACCTAAGCCAAGTGAGGGAAGGAGGAAAGGTATCCCAAACCAGAAGCCCAGGGACAAGGAGCTCCGAGTCACGCCCCGGGCTGGGCACCACTGCCAGGCTATGGGGAAGGTCGTTTCTTCCTCCCGGCGCTCACCTCCAGGTACAGGGATGGAGGTCAGGTATGGGATTCCGGCACTGCTGCTGTGACAGGCTCCTGCTGCAGCTGTGGGTAACAGGCTCAGGAATCAAGAATCACGTGCTGGGGACCAACATTCAGCATCTCACCGAATTGTCACAGCAAATCTGCAAGCTAGATACCCTGGTTCCCGAATGAAAGAGGAAAACAGGGATAGACAGGTCCAATAACTTGTCCAAGGTCACTTGGCCATTAGATGGCTGGACTGGACGTTGAGCCCAGACTCTGATCCGAAGTCTGCGCCCGTTCTTTCACTCACCCCATGGCCCCCCAGCCTTTGTCCGCTGCCCCCTCAACGGAGCGGGAGCCCAGCCGGGGCTGCTGGAGGGAGCATTGCTGCAGGTGACCAGCGTCCTGCTCCTTTGTCCTTTGGATGCAGAGACCAGGCAAGGCTGGGAGCTGGGGCTGTCCAGGCAACGGCCCAGCTTCCACCCCAAAGCTGCTGGGGGTGGGGTGGGGAGTTCAGGGCCCTCAAGGGATGTGCTGACAAGGGAGGGGGAGAAAAGTTGGCCCAGTTCTCAGCTGGCGTAAGGAGCTCAGCCCCCTCACGCCCCCTGAGCCCCGCCAGCCAATCCCCTCAGAGGCCCTCCTGGGTCCCCCTCCCCTCCCACCTCCATCCCAAGGGTCCAGATACCCTTTCCCAGGAAGAAAGTCTCACCAAGGTGCCTGGAGGGAAGAGCAGCCCAAACTTCAGTGGGACTATTTACAGCTGTGTGAGTGATTACCATGAGAAAGAAAGGGGCCAGAGGGGCCTGAGGACGCCCTGGCTTTAACTTGGACACCAAAAGACTTGGGAGGGGGTGTATGGGGGAGGCCGGTGGGGTGCACCAAGCTCTGCCCAAGTCTGGGGTGTACCAAGTTCTGCCTCCTTTTCCACGTCGGACTCCTCTTGGGACCCTGATGGGGGTGGCATCATGTCCACCTGGATTGCTCCACCTCCTCTGGGCAACCTTCCGGCGGTGACCTGAGGCGCTGAAGGAATGGGGGTAAAGTTAAGGGAAAGGTAACCTCCCAAGAATCCCAGAGCAGGAGCTGTGGTGGGCGAGGCCCTTGCGGCCTGAACCCGGGGTGTGGTGCTGGAAGGAGGTTCCTGATCTTATTCCTGATGCTCGGCAGCACAGCTCACCACCGATCTACTTTTGTTCCCGCTTCCTAGGAAGTAACAAAACCTGTGCGCTGTATTTCCTCCCTGCCCTGCAAGCTCTTTTCTGGACTTTCCAGCATCCCAATCTCTTCCCGGCATTTGTGACTCAGGTTTCCGTCCTGCTGCATTGGTTAGCAGGACTCCCTTCCTGGGCACATGGCTGCCACAACCTGGTTTCCCTTCCGGTGGGAGGTCCTCAGACAGGAGTGGCCCCTTTTATCTGGGGCACCTTCTCCCTCAGGAGCAGGCAGACACCCCACGCCCCACTGGATGGATGACCGGTCCTCGTGGAGCCCTGTGGGCTTTGTGCCTCTGCTCTTCTTCTGGAACAAAGGATGGCACCTCCTCCCTCTTCTGGCCTGCCTGCCACATGGAGCCTGTCCCTGGCTCAGACCCAAGCACGATGGGAGCGGAGCTGCGGAGGAGGGAGGCCGTGGGAACCACTCTCCCAGCCCCGCTGGGGGCGTCGGGACGCTGCAGCTGCCGTGACAGCCAAGGGCAGACGGCGGAGAGAAGGGACCAGTGTTTGCTGGCTTCTGGGGAGGCATCTATTGCCACCAGGGCTGCAAGACTCCTTAGAAATCTGGGCACTTCCAAGTTCACTGAGCAAGGCAAAGCGCTTGGCAACCCAGCAGGACTTTCCTCTTTTTGGTTGTCGCTTGGGGAGGGACAAGGAGCTCTTGGGAGCGCAGAGCTGGGAACTGAGGCAGCTCTGCCCACGTTCTTCGCATTACACCACGCAGCCGGCTGGACCGAGGGGCCTCTCACACGGACAGCAGTCCTGGGCTCCGGGGAGGCAGCCAGCGATTCAGGAAGGGCGGCACAGGTGCCCGCAGGCAGCAGCGGCAACAGCTCCTACCGTGTGCATTCCAGCAATTTCTCAGAGGATCAGACCCAGTAAATCCCTGTGGAGCTAAATGCAAATGGTGTTCTTCTTTCTGAATTAGTTTTTGGCAGCTCCCTTGTTTGGGGGTGGGATGAGGTGAAAAAAGTTGGCAAAGAAAGGTAAACTGACATTCATCTTTTTTACGTAGTAGAATCTATAGCAAGGACGTTTCTTACCGCGCTGATTGGACTGGAAATGGTTCTGACTCTTGGTGCCTCCGGGTTAGGGTCCAGCTCCAGGGGACCCGAGTTCCCCGGGAGCTGCTCTGTGCTCCGGGGCTGTCCTCCTGAGTCCTGTTCCCGAAGGTACAGAAATAAGGTTCCACTGGGGAGAAGGGTCCCTTAGAGCTGGGTAGGGGGTGCCCCTTCACCAGGAACCCAGAGTATCCTGGAAGCCTTCACTTCAGGAAGCCCACACAGTCACCATCGGGACTTAAAGGACATTTATTAATTATTTTTTTTGAAAGGGTGGAGGGGGACTTTACAAGGGTCGGAAGCCGCTAACCAGAAAGGAAGATAAATAAAATACAAAGCCAGTACGTTGTGGCAGAATTCCAGAAAACACACTGAAAAAATCTTTACAGTTTAAAACTGCTTCACTTTATACATAATTACAAATTAATATACAGCATCTGGGTTTTAACCCCTTTTTATCTAATAGGATTCAGCACAGAAACGTTCATTTAGCATTTGAGGACAACAAACGAGAGCAGAGGTATAAGGTGCATGGTAATCACCCTCCTGCGTGTCCTCGTGTCCCCTGCGTGCCCGACGGGGCAACACGCCAGAAACCTCAGGCTAAACCGCGACCGTGGGCCAGCCGACCGGGCAGGCCCCTGTCAGTGCTCTGGAGCTGCTCATCCTGGCAGGTGGTCACAAAAGGCAGAGGCATTCAAGCAGGGTGAACACTGGGGTGAGCAGAGACTGGGCTCAGCCTGGGTGTCTGGAGCAGGCTGTCACCGTCTGCGGCAGGAGAGACTTTAGGCAGCTGGGTCTGCCTGTCTTTAAACCTTAGCAAGATGGAGAACTCACTCAAGGCCTGTCGAGCTTTTGACAAATGAAATCCGATTGGTACATGGAAAGAAGCCTTTGTTTTTTTCCCTCTTATGGCAGCACTAAAAGACTTTTCACTTTAAAACCTGGCCAGCAGGCAGTAGATCCCAAAGCTCCGGTTAACTAGGAATCTTATGCTACATGGAAAGAAAGAAAGAAAATGAAGAACCGAACCAAAACAATCTCTTTGCCCCTTTCCTTGTCTCCGAGGGTCAATCGGAGCAACAGCGCCAGGTGGGGCCGTGACCCCAGGAACACAGGTGTGTGTGCAACACTGTCCCGCTGCAGGAAGGCAAGACACACATCCCTCATCCACTGCCGCCGTGGAATTGGAAGCGTTCTTTCTGGGCTTCCACATTCCAAGTGTGTCCACACCCCCTGGCAGTGTCTGGGGTCCCCTGCAAGCCACCCTCTTCATGGCTGCTGAAACCCACTCACCAGGACCGTATCTCTCAATGTGCTCCCACCCCAGTCCCTGGGCTTAGCTGTCCTCTGGGCACAACTGGACCCCCCATCAACGCTGTATCAACAACTGCAGCTCCAAGGCCGATACCAAATCCTTGGGGAGAAAGAACCGGCTATGGAAAAAGAACTTTGTGACCAATGGATGAAATATAAAGCGCTTCTGTGAACGGTACCTTCGGGATGGAGTTCTGGCCCCTAAGGTTATGGTGCTACCTTTATTTTAGGCGGGGCCTAGTTATAAACCCTATACACTAACACCCACTCTCCAAATAAAGGTATGACAAAGCCCAAGGATCTTAAAAATGTGTGCTCACTACTGCTAATACTAGGGGCTTGGGAAGATAACAAATAAGGGAGAATATCAGCAAAGGAACAACTTTTAGTGGTATTACCCTGAGACATGAGAGGAAAACAGGTAAGATTTGTACCTTTCCAAAACAAAAAAGTCTTGATAAGGATTTCTTCCCCACAGACAGCTCTCATGGGGGTAGAGGATGGAATGTTGGCAAAGGCTGAATTATGGCAATCTACATGTTTTTAACCCTCTCCATTTTCAAAGAAAACAGTTAGCATAGTTGATTGTCTCGAAAGTGAAGCGGACTGTAGGGAGCGGTTAAAGTGCACATGCCACCCCACTGGGATGACGACCACTGAGATGATGGAAGTTTTGAGAGAAGATGCAGCCTCCTTCCAGGCAACTCACGAGATTCTGGAACTCTGGATGGTGTTTCCATCTGTCTCCCAAAACCTAAACACAAGGAAGGCCAGCCATCTGATTTCCGGAGCTTAGAGAAGCACGGCCCCTAGCGTGGGGACACTGTGGAGAACTGAGTCTGAGCTGTCCCGGGAGACAGCCCCTTCTCACATGAAGGACACCTCAGTAACCAGGACAGGCCTCAAGGTTAGAGGAGACCTCAAGGCCATCAGCAAAAGCAGGAGCAGCAACAATCCCAGGTGGTTCCCCAAGCGCAACAACAAAATCCCCGAGTTCCTTATCAAAGGCGGAGAGAGACAGGACGAAGGCATGGAAAAGCACGGGTCCGGGTAAGTGGTTCTCTCTCTCTCTCTGCACCGCACACTGTTCTGGGGGAGATGCCTTCTGACTCTGATTCTAAACTTGTCCAACCACAAGCTGACCAAAGTATTTTAAGTTAGTGGGGTGCAGGTGAAGGGGAAATCACCATTTTAAAACAACTACCACCGAATAATCAAGGCAACCGAAACTTCACAACTAGTTGGGAGCAAGCTGAAAGCCACCTGTGCAGCTATATACAGAAACTCAGCGTCCAGGGTGCTTCTTGTGAAGAGCCTGCGTTAGGGCAAATCCCATCAGCTCCGAGCACTGGTTTCAAGCCCAGAGGCAGGGAGGCCTGGCCTACACGGACAGAGGAAGGAGGATGCAGGTCCTCATTCATCAGCCCCACCCCTTTCCAGCAGAGCTGTGGTGAACCTGAGCCAGTGACAGGGACAGATGGCTGAGCTCCCTGTGGAAATGAGAAAGGCATGACAGGCTGGCCGTACTCAAGCTGTACGGACTGGCGGCAGGAAGCAACCTAACCTTTTGCTGTTTAGGGTCTCTGTGGCCAGGGGAGGGGGGGGGTAGTACATTAAGGTTCAATAGAAAATCAGCTGGTTCTGCTCAAGGTGTGTTTCTGAAGGGTAAGAAATCTCCATGACAAAACTAGGCAAATGTAGCCCATGAGTGGCAAGTTTCTTAACTCTCAAGCAAGGAAGAAGACATCCCTTGATCAAAGTATGAGGTGAGGGGGCAGGAGGGAAGGAAATGGACCCCTCCCCCAACCTTAATTTTCCTTTGGGCCTTAGAGGCACTTTGACAGACACGGGGGAGTAAGGAAGCAGCACCGGCTGCTTGACTGGACAGTTGAAACCGTTGGGCTGGTGTGTTCACCCTTAAAACACACACACACACATACACACATGCACACAACACACAAATAAATAAAACAAATCTAAGCTAAAAGTTTTAAACCAGACCTCTTTCAAATAAACTGAAAGATAAATATCTCCATCTGCAAGGCCAGCTTGCAATTCATCAACAAGCACCAAGTTACAGATTTTTTTGTTTCTAAAAAGTATGTTCAAAGACCCATGCTCCTGAGAGGCAAAAGGCAGGAATCAAAGACCACATTTAAAGCACAGAATTTTCCAGGGTTTCCCCTCCTGGGGGGTTAACAAGTGTGGCAGGTGCAGGGGCCTCAGGGAGAAACATCCTGCACCTCCCCGCTGGTGACAAGCCTCAAGGAATACAGATCAAAACACAGTGGGACAAGAAAAAGAGAGAAGGAAACGAACAAACAGGCAGCATCTGTGGATTCTTCAAGGGGTAGAGTACAATAACCAACAGGCCTTTCGTTTCTAAAACTTTTGAAAGAAATCAAATTTTGCCAGGTCTCCTGATAGGAGACCTTTCCAAGCCACACCTTCTGGCCAGCTCTTCTCTCAGTCTGTACTGGTGGGAACCGCTTCATATGGACCGAACACACCCACCTGAACCTGCTTTTCGTCCAGTTGTCTAGCACAGGGTGGGCAGCCCCTGGCAGCGGGAGAAGCAGGCGGTCTCTGCGCGGGTGGAGCGCGGATGGGGCCACCCTCTCCCACGGCGACTGCCACGCAGGAGCAGCTTCCCTGGGGGCACACCTCCAGGTCTCAGGAGTACTGCCAGGAGGCCGTGGCCACTGCTGAGTGGCTAGTGGCAAACAAAATGTGTCACGCCGTAGGGGTGATGGTGAGGAGGCCTCTCTACTTCGTCTGCGCCCAGAACATGTGGGCACACATCTTGGAAAGCCAATATATGATTTCTTTTAGACTTGATAAAATTAGATACATTTTCTCTTTTCAAAGTGACTGAAACACCAAAATCAAGGTGTTTCAGGATCATCTGCTTTTTAAAGACATCAAGCCTCTCTCACTGGTTCTCACAAATGCTGTCGTCCCTTCTGAAGTGAGATGAGAGATACACGCGAAAAGGGGTGAGGTGTGCATGGGGTGAGTTTACAGGGAGACAGCCTGGGAGGGCGAGTGGGTGAGGCTCTGAGTGCGCGCTCCCTGAGCGGTGGCGGGCAGTGCCCCTCGTGCGGGGCTTGAGCTGCGCCCAGCAGGCATCTGGTATAGACCGTGCACAGTTCCGGCGCACTCCACATGTATGTGCAGATGGGCTACTGTATGTGTGCAGATGAAGTCCAACCTATCTGCTGTTTGATTTTTGGTTCTGTTCCCCAAAATAAAAGGCAGTAAGAGTTTCAGACCGCATTTGGAAACACTCTTTTAGTCTCTAGGAATTCCTGACATGTCCAAAACCATCGCCTGGACTTCTGGGGCCACTACTCTGGGTGTAACATCCACCACCCAGCAGGGCTGGCCCCAACCCGAGAGGCGTTGGGTTGCCAATCCTGGGCCTCCTTCCCCACCCTGACCCCCAAGACCAGTTGTTCTTCTGGTCCAGGACCTGGGCAGTGCGGGAGGGCTGGGCGCCGCAGGACAGGGGCATCAGTGTAGGAGAGTGCACGCACAGGACAGCAGGGGTTGGGGCTGTAACCATGGCGTGACAGAAGCGGCTGCCTCGGAGAGGAACGGGCTCAGCAGAAGATCTCCTCCCCCTCTGCGGGTACTTCAGATGCAGGGACATCTGGAGAAAAGGAAACCAAGGCGGAAAAAGAATTTCAGAAAAACTGCTCTTTTCACTGGTAAATTCTGTTCTTTCTTCCCCAAACACAAGTCTTCTGGGATGCAAACAGATGCGGGGCTGGTGGACAATGACATCCGCCAGCCAGGCCTCCAGGTGATGTAGTGCATGAGGTCGTCAGTGATGTCCTCCGTGTCTACAGCTCCTTAAACTTTACAGAAACACTAGGATTGCTGTTTGTAAATAGGCCTGGAAATAGGGATTTCTCTTCAACCTCCCACACAGAAGGGAGAGGAATCCTAATGAGAAGGACTCAGACCTTGTGCAGTGTGATTTGATAGCACGCCCTGTGGCGGCAGGCAGGTCAGTTAATCCCGAGCTTCAAGCTTCCCAGTGTGTCTGGGGGTCAGCAACACCTCTCTCACAGTCACCTGCAGGTTTAAAGCTGCCCTCAGAAAATGCTCACCAAGCACCTGTTATTAGTATTACTGGACCAGGCCTAGAAAGGCAGGGAGGACTGCAGCTGCTTCACTGAGGTGAGTTTCAGCTCCTCAGCTGGACAGTAAGTGTGAGAAATGAGCCCGCACTCTCTACTTCGTGCACGTGCCACACAGAGTGGGTTCTTAAATGTTCTTTGAATCTGTGTTCTTAGTGTAAGTTCCAACAGTCCTTTGCGGGCAGAGCAAGTGGGTTCGGTGAGATGTGTATGGTTCAGCTTTTACACACCTGAATGGCAGCCACCTCTTTTTAACCACTCCCATGCTGCTAAAGCCACCCACTCTTCAGGATCCAGGGACTACACGGCCAGAGGGAGACCTGGTGTGTGTAACTCACCACCGGACTGCGAACGGCTTCCTTTGTTCTTCTTCTTTTTCTCCTTCTTTTCCTTTGGCTTAGCTAACCCAAACAGGCGGGTGGACGTGGACACTGGGGTCTGGCTCTGACCCTCTGGTACTCTGTTTGTCTGGCTGGTGGAGCCCAGTATGTGAAAAGGCCCCTTTTCTTTGTGTGTCCGAGAGATGCTGTTCCTTTTTGGGGACACTGAGAGCTCTGAATCCAATGACCCTGATTTGGCTATGGAAGGTGCCGGTGGCAAGAGGGTCTCCTCAGGATTCGGAAGGAAGGATGGGATCCTCAGCAGCTTGGTGTGTTGATGTGAAACCTGCACATGGTCAAGAGAAGGGGTCTGACTTGGAGGCCGGCAGCATCCCCAGTGCCTACTCAGTGAACACTACCTGAGGTCACCGGCTGTGTCAGTGGGTCAGCCCCGTGTGCACCCACTGCCTTGGACTCCAGAGAAATGGTAAAAAGATTCTGATCTTCTCAGTTCCATCTCCTCCCTCCCTCAGGTAGTATCTATGGAAGTGCTAAAAACATCATCTGATGCCATTACTATTTTTATTATCAGCAACATGAAGAATTAACAGTAGCTTGGAAGAGGCAGCTTAGAACTCCCACTCCCTGAAGAAGCAGGAAGAGCTGCTTATCCAACGACTGATTTACACAGGGGTGTAGATAATTATTTCAGGGCTAAGAGATTATAAAGGTCTGTTCAGGTTAGAGGGCAGGTGGAGACGAGCTTATACCAAGATCCTAGCCAAAGGTTAAACCAAAGATAAAGAGAGATAATCAGTCTAATCTGTGCTCCCGCTGGGCCTTGCAGCCTTCCCTGTGGAAGCCATCCTTGTGTCACGAAAAGCACATAGAGCCACTGGCTACTCCCCCCACAGACGTGAAAAACTCTGCAGGAAGCTAAACTGCTCCCTCTGGAAGATGTCAGTTTCCTTTTCCTTCATGATCCAAGGTCAATCGATCAAACAAATGGCAACCTGAGTATCAGCAGACAGGAGGATCTGTGTGCACCCAAGCTTCCCACCTGCCACAGGTGCCCCGTTCCAGAATAACTGTAGAACACCACCGAAATAAACTCGGGGGTCAGCGTGCTGCCCACATATGTGATGCCTTCCCATATACGTAGCCGCTGCAGGAAAAGAAAGGTTTCATCCACAGTAGGGAGACAAATCAGGAATTAAGCAGAGCCCAGATGTCTGAGCATCCCTGAGCAGGAATACCCTCTCTCCATAAGAGGGGCTGCCTTCCATCATTTGCCGGGATGGGCTCCTCCCTGTAGCTGACGCCCACTGACCCCACCATGTGGGTTCTTTCAGGGACTCAGGCGTTACTGCTCTCTGTGAGCCCCAGGCACTGTGCTCCGGGGGGACCTGTGTCCTTGGTGTGCTGTCCCCATCCAGCTACAAGTTCCTTTAGCTGGGGACCATTCTGAGATCTTCTGTGGCACAGGGCAGAGGGGTTGCTCCCCAAATCCTGGACGGCTGACTGCCATCCTCAGAGATGCTGAGGCTACTCCAGCCTAAGCGACTGAGGGCTGAGGGAAGTGCCAGGCATCCATTAACTCCCCTAGCCAAACCCCAACCCATCATGCTGAGAGATGCAAAAAGGAGAAAAAGACTCACTTCCTCACCTGCCCCCTGGTGGTGCATAAACAGATCTGTAGAAGCAGCCTTTATATTATCTGCCTACTTTCCTCCCCTGCTCAGAGGGTTCTTGGTTATGCGGGTCGTGACCCGGCCCCCCAGCGCCCCGTACCTGGCCGATGTCACAGTCCGTGGGCCTCTGGCTGAGCCTGTCGGCCTCCCGCTTCAGCTGCTCCTGCTCGCGCTCGAGCTGCCTCTGGGCGGCGCGCAGGCGCTCCAGGTCGCTCTGGTACGCGACCTTCCTCTGCTGCAGCTCGTCGTGCTCCCGCTCCAGGTCCTGGCGGCCGCGCCGGAGCTCGTCCTCGCGCTGCGCCAGCCGCGCCTCGCGCTCCTGCAGCGCCCTCTCGCGGGACTCCCACTCGCGCTCGCGCCGCCGCTTCTCCTCCAGGTGCTGCGCCTGCTGCCGCTGCAGGTTGGCCAGGTCCTGGCGCTGCTTCTCCAGGCTGCGCTGCTTCTCCTGCTCGATGAGGGAGCTGGGCCGCGACGCCGTCCGCGTGAGCGCCCGCTCGGTCAACAGCAGCTTCTGGTCCTCGATGTAGCTGTCCTGCTGCAGCACCACCCCCTGCGGGGGAGACGCACGAGGGGGGACGATGCGCCTCCGCCTGGAGGACGAGGACGCCACCCCAGACTACGGCCCTCCCCTGGTTTCTAAGCTTCTCTGGGAAAATGCTCCAGCATAACCCTGGGCGGCAACCAAGTCACAATGTCAGTGGTGTGGGGGACTCGGATTTGGCAGTCAGCGGCTTTGTATGGGGTGGGGAGTGTGTGTTTGGGAAGTGGGAGGAGGTATGAACTGGACTGGTTAGAAACTGAGGATATTCCCAGAAAGCTGTGTGGGGAGGGTCACCCTACCCAAATACCACACAGAGACATGGAATATGGAAACTTACAATCCTACCAAAGGCCTTCCAGACTGAAACCATGTCCTCTGTGCATGTCAGCACCCCATGTGCTCTGGGGCATGGCTGTCAAGGGTACCTGCAGTCCACCATGTGCTCGTCAAGTCCAGTCTTAGCGGGTCGATGATAATCTAACCACTGCATTTGGAACCTTTCTCATCATGAGAGCCAGTCTTCTCTAGTCTGAGGGCCCCATTTACCCATAAGAAACCTACAGACCTCAAAGATCCAGGCCAACGAGATACCCTGGTCACTGATTCTCTCGAAACAAGGAAGTGAAGGGATAAGGGAGAAGGGCACATACCTGCAAAGTGCTGAGGAGCTCGTGGAGATGGACGACGCTCTGGATGACCGGCTGCAAAAGGAATCAAAGGACCATCACCTCAGACTCGGAGGCTCAGACCCCAGCACACTGCGTGTCATCCGACAAGAACCCACCCTACCACACAGCAAGGGACTTGCATTTGAACCAAGTACTTTCAGACTGAAAGCACCACAGAGAATAAGCCGGTACAAGTAGCCAAGAAAAACAAGATCAAACGAAGTAACTGTGTATGTAGGAGGGAAGTCAGCACACAGTGAAAGGTATTACAAAGCTCCAATTATTTAAAATGACTGGCACAAAAATGGCAAACACACCAATGTAACAAAACAGAAAGCCCAGAAGCAAACCGCAGCATTAGTATATGATACAAAGAGCATTTCTAGTCAATGGAGAAGGAAAGAATATTCAGTGAATTGTTCTGAAAAAACTGGCTAAATCGTTGGAAAAAATTAAGTTGGGATCCACAGAAAAAACATTCAAATGGATTGAAATGTTAAGTGTAGAAAAGAACTGTAAAAGAGCTGTAAGAAAATGTGAGAATGTTTTCTGATCTTGAAATAGGGAAGGCTTTTCAGAGACAGAAACAATGGAAGAAACCACACACACACACACACACACACACAATTTCAACTTTCACTATGTAAAAATGTATAATAAAAAGGCAAAGGAAACAGTGAACAGAACAAGGCAAAAGAAACCTTTAATTTAAACAAGGCTCTCGTAGATCGACAAAATAACGAATATTCTAGTAGAAAAACAGGCACAGAACATACACCAGCAATTCACAAAAGAAGAAATACAAATGGCCAATTATATAACATATTAAAAATGATTCAATCTTATTTGAAATCAGAAGAATGCAAAAATAAAGAAATAACCACTTGAACTTATCAACAAAATGTCAATTAAAAAATTATTCCCAGTGTTGATGAAAGTATGATGAGAATGGATACTCTTGTACTGACAGGGATGAACGCTGTATAATCTTTAAAGAGAGCGGATGACATGCTGAAGAAATAATCAGAGCCCTGCAAAAAAAAGTATGAGGATGCTCTTGGCTGCATCATTTAAAAAGCAAAAAAGTAGAGAAAGAACCACTGGAAAGATTAAATGAATTATGGCACATAACATAATAATATGCAGCTGTTAATTAGCATGTTTCTTTTTGGGATTTTTTGTTTGTTTTTTTTTTGCGGTGCGCGGGCCTCTCACTGTTGTGGCCACTCCTGTTAAGGAGCACAGGATCCGGATGCGCAGGCTCCGTGGCATGTGGGATCTTCCCGGACCGAAACAGGAACCCGTGTCCCCTGCGTCGGCAGGCGGACTCTCAACCACTGCGCCACCAGGGAAGCCCGATTAGCATGTTTTGCACAAATATGCCCTGGGGAAATGCTTTTGGTGTCTTAAGAGAAAAAAAGCAGGATACGAAGCTCCAGGGAGTAGTGAAACAAATTGTATAAAATTATGTTTATGCAACTCACACTCACACATAAAATACATGTCCTGTATAAGAAAAGGCTGGAAATATGAACACCAAACATTTAATAGTAGCTATTTCTCAGTGGTACTATGTTTACTTACTTTTTTCCTTTTTTACATTATTGGATGTTTTCCAAATCTCCTACCACAAACATGTATTCCTTTTATAATATTTAAAACACAAAAACTTTATTATCAGGCTTAGCTCTTCTGAGAATACGATTTACCCCTCATTTAAGTTTATTCTTAATTAACAGAGAGAGGGAGAAGTCACAGCAGACCAGCTGACTCTGACTGAGCATCCGTAGTGTATAATCCATGCTGGAATGCCTGAAAACCACTGGTCTTGTACTGTCTCTTATCTGACTCTTCTCACTAAATAGGAGGGGAAAGTTGCCAGGTGAAAAAATCAACTAAGGGCTACTTTTTAAGCAGCACTAGAGCACAGCAGCCTGTGTGGGAGCAGGCTTACTTCATTCAAGGATGGACACGCTGAAGGGGGTTACGTCAGCGTGTAGACTAACATGCCAACAAACAGAAGACAAAAAACACCCTTCTGTGTTTTACGGAAAAAAGGAAAGATTTCCTTAATCTGAAATTTCAAAACCAAGCTCCTCAGGGATTTAAGGTATTCCATTAAAAGCAGGAAGAAACACAGAGAACACCCTGAGAGCTACACCCTAGCACCCCACTGTCCTGTGTCCAATTCCAGCCTGCTGACACAGTCACACGCTTGGAGTCAACTAGGTTTGGAGACAGTAGTAACCTTGAGGAGGATTTCTTAAGAGGAACCCAAGGAGATGGAGAAACAGTGAAAGGCGTGGGTTATCCTGCAGGGTCAGCAGAGCTCAGCGGAAGGCAGGTGAAAGACTTCCGTGGGGACCCGATCTCTAGCTAGGAGACGACAAGGCTATTTCTAGAGTGACACACACAGAGCGAAAAGCAGTGCTCGGAGAAGAAAACTCAAGCTGAGTTGCAGGATAAGAAATTATTATGCAAAATTTTACCCACAAGTTAATTTGCCACGTTCCAGACTGTGGCTTTGCTGCCAAGCTTGTATTACAGCAAAGGTGGCTACAAATTCTACGCAGTGTGCGCAGATGGAAAGAAATCACCGTGGGAGATTCATGGCCCACGTTTAGAGAAAGCAAGGGGCTTCTCAAGGACGAGAAGCAGAGGCAGTACTCTGGCAAAAGGGCAAGACGAGGCCCTGGGGCCAGGGAAAGGAAACACAGCTGCACAGATCAGCCAGGAGCCAAGCTTGTTCATCATGGCAAAACAGAAATGAGTATTCCTAACCTAGCAATTATAACAAAATCATATTCTTTTAAATAGCTCATAATATTCTTACCTCACTGTTTCTTTTAAGCATAAATGCCAGGTTAGCATTTCCACCCTATAAAACAAACAAAAAAAGTGCATTTAAAAACAACGAAGACTCTGAGGCAAGAATGATATTCAGCGTGTGTCTGAGTTATGCTGTGACTTCCCGTTTTCGTTCTTTTCTACAGTAGCTTCTCACTGCAGGGCAGTAAAGATTTGAGGCTGAACAGTTACTGAAGCCTTGCAAAGAGTTCAGGTGGGTGTGTGCATTTAAACAAGCCTCTTAATGAAACTGGTCCAGCCACGGCCGCGGCAGAGCTGTGCACATAGACGTGGTGTCTGGAGACAGGCCCAACGGCCAAGAACGTGGGGCTCTGAATTGTACTGTTTGCTTAAAAACGTGCTTTCCTCTTCAGATAAAACAGGAAATAAAAACGGCAAATTGGGCATCCAAAGCAAAATCAAAGAAGGCTAGTTTCAAAGACTATGAATTTAGAGGAAGTGCCAGGGAGGACTTAGGGAGTGTACTTTAGAAAGAAATACCTTTTTCAGACCACTATCCGATTCTGTTCTCCTAAGATCTTGGCCATCATCTCCCTCTTCCTTCTCACCTCCTAAACAAACAAACAAGGTGGGTATTTTTTTGCCGTTGTAAAACAGATTAGCCAATGAAATACTATATACATAGCTTAGGGACAGAGTATTTCTGAATCCTATTAATGCCAATGGCAGCTAAGGGACTGATTATTAATAATTTTACGGATGCAGAGGAACTAGAAGCAGAAAGGAAAAACAAGTGTTATTACCCCCCTTTGGCTACAGCTTAGCTGAGATCTCAGGAAAAACTCTTTTATTACTGAAAATGAACATGACATTCATAGAGGTTCCTGAGTGTTTTAGCAGCTAGATACTTATTAGGATCTCACTAAAACATTTACTGACTGATTGGGACAGAGGAGACGGAGCTCCCAGAGTACAGATCATCTTTAGTTGTGATAGTTAAGGATTGCCCATAAGAACACATGAGTTCAAAACCACTGACCTTTTGAAGCATTCATCTGATGGCTGTCAAATCCTCCAAAGGTCTCTGCTCTCCGGGGCAAGGAAACGGGGCCTACCATGCCTTCTTGTTCAACAGGGCTGCTGACAGCCTGCCCAAGTGTGCCTCCCAGGCTTCCACTCACCAAGCCCTGAAGGATCTCCACTGGAAGAAAGGAAACATGCAAAACTGACATCTCCTCTTTTAATGGGAAAAAGAAAATCTCATGGTAATACACTATATGTAAAGGGAAGAGGAACAGAAAATTCCAAAGTGACTACGTGACTTCCTTTGCTGAGAGAAAGCTCTCAGCTCAGGATACATGCATTAGATGGATTCTACTGGAAATGCAGAGATTAACTCTTCAGCCTTATTCACATGAGACCTAGGAGATTTAAAAGGGTACAGGGAAGGCAGAGTAATTTACTGGAAGGAGCATGGCTCCGGGAGTCAGATCCAAAGCAGCCAAAAGGAATTCCCTAGGAAGTAAGGTGAGGCAATTTGAGAACTGCAGTTCAAACTGGCAGGCTTTTTGCCCCTCCCATAGGGAGGTCAAGGGGCTAGAGCAGTCTCAGCATCTGAATTCTCAAATCCAACCAGCTAGGGTTCCCTTCTAGAGCAGCAGTGTCCCACAGAAAGGAGAACGTGCTGACAATGGAATAAAAATTGAGCAGGAGAGAAGCGACAGAGATAAAGGAAAAAGAAGGTCCAGATGGAATAAGGGAGGAAACAGAGGCAGGGAATCTCCTAAGACAAGCCATTGTTATTTTCTAAAAACACTACATGAAAACAATAGAAGAGTCCGATGAAGCGAAAGATGCTATCTTAGCCTAAAAATGTAGGAAATGTATTTCACACAAAAATGAGCAACAGAAAAACATCAAAGTCAAATCCCACACAAAGTTCGGGAAAGGCAGAGAGAGAGAAAGAACAAGGGGCATAACTTCCCTACATATAATAAAAGCACATCAGAAGGACATGTCCATAAAATAAGTGAGCTAATAAAATAAAGAAAATGACACAAGACATGAAAGAACCTAAGTCAGAATCAGAAAACACAGAAAGGAGGTGGCAAAACTCAAGTGGAAATGAAAGGAAAAAAGGTATCCCTTTAAGAAATGGAAACTGAACTAGAATATGAGAACAAATAAACCCAAAAGAAAATGACTTAAGATAATAGATGGTGAAAGGATATTTAAACATTAAAAAGATGAAGCTATAAAAAGTACTATGGGAAAGCAAGAAGTATTGAAGACAGGCAAAGATGATCCAACATGTGGATAGTGGGAGTTCGTGAAGAAGAAAATCAAAGCAAGGGTGTAGGAAAAATACTAAAAACTGTAAGAATACATCTCTGAAGTCTGAAAAATCTGAAACTATATGTCAAAATAGAACACTGTGAACCCGAGAACATCATTCCTGGATAACCAGCACCAAGGCATATTCTAGTAAAACTACTCGGATTTAGGGGGAAAAAATCCTTTGGGCGTCTAGGCAAAGAGCACGTGACTTACATGGGGAAAATCAAATTACGGTCAGACTCTGCCAGCGATGCTTTACGTCAGAAAAAAATAAATAAATATTTGAGAATTAAGACACTCAGAGGAAGAGAACGTGAACCAAGGATTTTATACCCAGCAGAACAGATTTTCAAGTATAAAGGGCACAAATTATTACCGATATGCAAGGACTCGGTATATTATCCTCATGAACCTCTCCTGAGACATCTACTAAAGAATAAGCTTTAGACATCCAAAATGACTGGAGAGACACTGATAAAAACTGGTGGTGGTTCTCGCAGAATGAAGACTACAGCTCGGGTCTAAGAAGGGGAGAGTGCCATATACAGTGGTTGTAAGCTGACAGTATAGACAGAGTACAACTGGTAAATAAAAAAGGGGGGAGGGAATGGGGATAGCATAAAAGAGTCATATTTAACGATAGTAGTGTTAGTATTGTTATTCTGATGTGTATGTTAGGGTAAATACAGGATGTTTTATTTCTACGATGTATCCTTGAGAATGAGGATTCACAAGGTGGAAGAAAATTCACACATTAAATATGTGTGAATTCATTAGGCCATCCCCTCATGCACACACACAAGGATATTTCCCCCAAAGCGGCCCACTGAAAAGGCCCAACCTAGTAACAATGAAAATCCCAGCAGCAATAACCACCCCAACCGCCTAAACAGTGATCTTGACATACCATTTCCCACTAAAAGAAACCAGAGCTTCTCAGAAAGATGGCTAATTCCAGGTATGGGCAGAAAACAAGATGAGCCTGGAACATCTTAACATACCAAACAGCAAAGCAGCTCTCAAAGACTGCTGGGGTCACGCCAAAAGGACTCAGAGGCCCCACAAAGAGGTGCTCCTTGGCAAAGAGAGGACCTTTTTAACTTTTAATAAGGATAAGAACTGCAACGACTTGAAGCGCATCAGACATATTTAATTCATGAGTCTATAATAATATATTAAAAGTACCGGTCACTTTCAGAGAATGACCGTAATCGATTCACTACTTTGAAAACTGGTAAATAATGGGGGAGAAAAAAAATCAAGCATTTATCCTTTTATCTTGTTTTCCCTATATGTTACAAAATAAAGAAGACAACTAGACATTTTGTGCCCCCAGAGGAAAGCGCACAACACCCCGGTAACACAGCTTTTGCCAAAGGGATTATGTCTGAGCAACTGAGCCCCCGAGTCCAGCAGAGAATCTAAAGGAAACGGAGGGCAGAAGAACAGAACCCCTGTGTGAATAAAACCCAAAAAGAGAAACCCACAGGTCAAAGCTCAAGGATAAATTGTGTGGAAAAGAAAGGGATGGTGGGGTGGGTGGAGGACTGTAAATAAAGAATCCTAAAAGGCATATCAAAAACCATGAATGCAACTGAGCCACAGGGTCTATGAACAGGCACTTGGCCATAAAACCATAAAGAAACCTAAGCGATTACTGTAAAAGTCACAATATACTTTCAGGAGGGAGGGAGAGAGCTCTGATGGGGACAGGACATGTGGAAGGGCTTTAAGGGGTCTGGCCACATTTTATTTCTCGACCTGGGTAGTAGTTACAAGGATGCCCACCTGATAATAATTTACTAAAGCGAAATACGTATTGGGTTGTTTTCTGTATTTGTGATTTATTTTACAATAAAAAAGTACAAACTGGTAGATAATATTAGTGTGTAAACCACTGTGGGAGGAGACAAAGAGGGGGGCAATGCTGAATGTAAATTACCCTCATTTATGGCACTTTTCATTAAAGGCCCTCCTTTGAGAGCCTCTTCTGTGTTGGATCGGAAGAGGATTCTAGAGCTTTGAGTTGGGGAGCCATCCTCTGGCAAGGGAGTGCTGCACTCAGTCATGGCCCGGAAAATCATCTCCTTCTCTTCCAGTAAGAGTAGGATCTGCTGGTCCTTTTGCTGAAGTTGTTCTGCAGGTGCACAGAGAAGAGATCTGGTGACTTGACTGTTCACTATGATGAGATGACTAAGACATGACCACCACCTTGTGGTAACGCATGGAACCACAAGGAACACAGCTTCCCCCACTTTCTTTTTCATCATGAAGGCAGTATCAAGCTTTTGATCTGTAATGTCTACCTAGAAAACTATCCTGGGTCTTTCTATGCAAATGCCAGAATTTCTGACATAACGAACTTGCACTCTGTTCCATTCTCCTGCCTCCTGTTTATTTCTCAACCCACACACTCTTCTCTGGCTTCTGCCCATCACTCTGCATCTGCTCTTTCCAAGGTTACCCTTCACTACTGAATCCAGTGAAGCCTTTCATTTCATCTTTTCCAGCATGGATGACTTCCCCCATTTAAAACTGTTTCCCGGACTTCCCTGGTGGCGCAGTGGTTAAGAATCCGCCTGCCAATGCAGGGAACGCGGGTTCGAGCCCTGGTCCGGGAAGATCCCACATGCCGTGGAGCAGCTAAGCCCGTGTGCCACAACTGCTGAGCCTGCGCTCTACAGCCTGCGAGCCACAACTACTGAAGCCTGCGTGCGCCTAGAGCCTGTATTCCGCAACAAAAGAAGCCACCGCAAGGAGAAGCCCTCAGTAGCCGCAACTAGAGAAAGCCTGCGTACAGCAACGAGGACCCAAGGCAGCCCAAAATGAATGAATGAATGAATGAATAAAATAAAATAAAATAAAACTGTTTCCCTCCCCATCTGCTTTTGAGGATGCTGCTGGTTCTCTTCCTACCACTCTTACTCCAGCACTTTACAGACCAGACCTGCCACCTGCCATGAATGAGTATCTGGGCTTCCCCCACCCCCCAGCCCTGGGCTCCATCCTAGACTCCTTTCTATACTTTACATGCTTTCCTCTCGGGGACCTCAGTCACTCCCATGGCTTCAATTACCTCTTATGTGCTGATAACTCACAAAAGGCACCCCAAATCCTACCCACTTTTTGAGCACCAGACCGCTGAGTCCCACTGTCAGGCGGCTCTCTCCACCTAGACGCCTTGTTCTCCGCAGGTCAGAAACCTCTGTTCTCCCTTCTTGCCACCCCGCCTCCTCCCTGTAGCCTGTGGCCTCTTCCTCAGGCAACAACACTGTCATCCTCCAGTTGCCCAGCTGGAAACCTGGGAGCGGTTTTGTCTCCTCACTCTGTCCCACCACCCACGGTGGTTCCTTATTTCTTACTCACGTCCATCCCCCCTCCAGGCCATTTCTCACCAAACTTATCCCAAGAGTCCCCCAACTGGCCTTTCCACTCCCAGTGGGCTCCCCCAGCCCCCCAAGCAATTCTCCCAACTGGTGTCAATACCAATTAAAAAAATTTAAGTTTAAATTTTGCTAAAGAAATTGTATCATTCCCTTTGTTGCCTTTCAAGGTGTGGTGGCTTCCTGGCTTACTCTCCCATCACTCAGCCCTTACTCTCCAGACGTACCAAACCTTCATTCCTTGGCAGACATGTCAAGTCCCTTTTCACTTTTCACCTAAATATTCTTCATCTGGTGAGGTAATTTCTTTCAGATGTAGCTCCTGTGCCATCTTCTCTGTGAGACTCACCACAGGCAGGATTCGTGGGTCCTACACACTTTACATGTGCCTGTGGTCTAGGTGGCCTGTCATTTATGTAGATCTCCCTTGCCAGAGTGTGGGTTTCCTGATGGCAGGGACAGTGTTTTAGGGCTCGTTGCATCCCTAGCACCCAGCGTTATGCCTGGCCAGGTGCTTCATACATGTGAAAAGAAGGCAGTTCTTATCTCTGCCATCCTAATCACGGGCAGAGATTAAAAAATGTGATACTGGCTCCGGTCTAAATCCGTCCATCTCTTTTTTTGTTTTTCTCCCCATTGAAACAGAATGAAGCAATAAGTAAACTCCCTGGGTGCCTATATTTCCTTGACTCTGGGCCTTACTTCTACCCAAAGCACAACACGTATTTACTTCAGAACACTCAGCAAGCACCGGCAAAGGGGCACGAGCACTGCGCCCTGCAGCTGAGCAGACAGGGAGCACAGCCCTGGCTCTGCCATGAACTGTGTGTGTGTGTGACCCTGGGTTGCTTGGCCTTCATGGGCCTCAGCTTTCTCACCTACACAGTGGGGATTACAATACAGGTCTTGCAGGGATGCCAACAAGACTACATGAAACAGTAGGGCCTTGACAGAGCGTGGTCAAACATAACCCATAAGCACACTTCTCCCCAAAGCACCTCATGACGGATTTGGAACGCAGGGCACAGTGGCGGGGGTGACTGACAAATGGATCAACTGGAAAATTCTTTCCCGCAAGTACCTTTCTCTCCTTGTTTTAATCTTAGATGTGACCATGAGTTCTGGCAGATTCTTCTGTGACAAAGTACAAAGACTGTCACCAGGGTCCAAGGACACTGATACCGAGACGAGAGAGCCAACATCCCCTCGATCTAGTATCAGACACATTCCTACAGCCATTGTTCCCCAGGACCTGTGCCAGCTCAGATCTGGTTTCTCTTTTGTTAGGAGCTATTCCTCTCCTCGCCTGACATCCCTGCCGGCATGGCTCTGGGATGGAGGTGCAGCGGGGACTCTACGGGACTGCAGACGCCCCCAGACAGGGCCTCAGACCGCTTCCACCAGCTTTACCTTTTAACTCCCGAGCTTTGATGTCCAACATCTTCTTTTCTTCCTCATTCTCACTAGGAATTCCTTCATCTTCATCTCTGTTCCTAATACAACCATAACAAAACAGCACATTCTGAAGATGTCAATTAGTCTGACGGCGGCCCAACCATTATGAAACCACAGAGGTACCAGGAGGCGGGGGTGGGCCAGGGTGTGTGACTCACAGGGTGCTGATCGTGTCCTGGATGATCTGAATCCAGCTGTTCCGCTCCTCTTTGGAGCTGGCGTGGACTTCCACCATCTCTGGAACTTTCATCCCCATACTGATTAGGAATAAACCTTTCTCCTCGTGTGCTACCTCTCTTACAATCAGCTTCTTTAGAGAGATCACCGTCGACTTCTGGTCCTGGAAAATGGGGAGAGCGCAGATGTTAAGACATGGATACAACAGTCTAGCTCTTCAGACAACCTCCGTCTAAGGTAAGACTAGATGCCTTTTAAAAGCATATGGCTCACTCACATTGTATCCAACAGAAAAAGATTTCCAAAAAGGAAACGAAAATTTAAGGTTATCAAGGTTCGAGTCCTGTTTTCTGCATGATGAGTCCTTTCCGGTTTGTCACAGAATCTGGTTGGCAATGTGATAAATTGGCAAGATTTGTAATACGTAATGTGTGAGACATACTCCAGTGAGAGATTTCTTTTTAGATCAAATGCCAAAGGCTCTCAAAAGGATTATGAGGGAACAGAAAAATAATTGGTGGGGAGGGAGGCGGGCAGAAAATTGCAAGGGTATATAAGGAATGACTCAGAGGCATTGGTCCTGAGCCAGTTTTAAGAAGGTGGGAGAGCAGTAATACAGTGTTAACACTCAACACCTACCATCACCGGTTTGAAAACTGTTCATTACAAACAGCAGAGACAAACAGTTCAGCTTACCAATGACGCAAAGACGTATTTCTGGTCTTTTTCTTGAAGGAAAACTAAAATGTCAGTAAGCAGGACCGCTTGAACCTCTGTAGAGGGGGGAAGGGAAGAGAGAACAATGACCACTGAACGGTGAAGCACCTTCAGGGCACTTCATTAGAGGAAAACTCAGCAACCCACCCGCACAGCACATTATTACACTCCTCCAAGGCAAGGGCTTGACATTTCTGCTGGGTCCACATATGGTCATTAGATTGTTAGAGGCATTTTAAAATGGGACCTATTACCAAAGCCTTGTCTTGGGAAGGCTTAAGCACTCAGTGCTGGAAAGATATATCCCACAAGGCAAGATTTTTAAGAATAAATAAGAGTAAAGCTGGAAAGCAGGACTTTAACAGATGCTAAATAGCAACACAGTCTACAGGTCATAATACTCAGGTCATAGTATTTCTCAACTTCTGATCATAGTAATGGGAAAAAGGCGTGGGACAGCAGACAGGAAGGCGGCCAGAAGGTGATGTACAAGAATATCTCAGTCTAATGAAAGGCAGGCTTCATCCACACGTCCTAGAGGACACGGATGGCTAGACAACACCCACTGCCGTCACAGGTACACGAAGTGCAGTGGCTCCGCTCCCAGCTCTAACACAGCACAGTCAACCTCAACCCCTCTGCACCGTGGACACAGCCTTCTCTTCTTCTCAATTAAGACAAAACAAAAGCCAAATTACCATCTCTAGCTGGATCCAGGAATCAAAAGAATGCCACAAACTCTTGTTCTAATCCTCTAGGAGTATGAAGTGACATTTCCCATTATTCCCTTAAGGACAAAGTGGGACCTCCCTGGAGGTGAGCCGTCTACTGAGACCTAACAGGTCCCTCTGTACCGCCTTCACTCTGGAAAGGGGAGCCTACAAATCTCTGGGAAAACAACGGGCTGACTTATGCAGCCGCCTCCTGGGTGGGCAGGACCCTCTTGGCCTTTCCTACCACTACTGCCAAAACTGGGGTACCCTCTCTGTGTAATTCATTGCATAGCTATGCGGGAAAACAGAAGCAAGGATGTCTGATTCCTATGGTGGTCTAGTTTTTCAGCCTAGACCACAGTAATTTTCCATGTACTACCATTCGTTTCGACAAGTTTTTTTTTTTTTAAACTTTACTTTTAAATAGTTCAGGTGTCTGCTAAAAAAAAAAAGAAAAAGAGCTCTAAAACATAAGTTTCAACTTTATTGAATCCTGAAGCTTACGTGATCACGGCGTCAGTAGATCAGAGAAAAACAATCCTACCCCTTTCCAGGGTTACCCAACACAGGACTGGCTGTTCTTGGCACAAGTCATTTTCACTTGGGGGTGAAGATGACTAAACACCAAACTCTTATCTCCACTGGAGACATTTTAGGCCAGAAAACCTATCATTCTGCCATTGCTTTGACCGCAACATTATTCCAACAGCTGGAATCTATTAGTTTTTATTTTGGGAATGAATAAATAAACTGCTGTGTAAAGAAAATACAGCACTGGCAGCAACTCTAGGAAATCCATCCTTACAAGAGAGGGCAGGTACTTCTCTACCACCAGGCTACCTCCGACACGGCCTCACAGCGGCGGTGAGGCCAGAGCCCTCAACTGTGGTCTCAGGACATCACAGAGCATGAGGGCTGGAAGGAAGGAGCTGCAGGGATCGCACAGTTCAAGTTCATCATGGAGCAGTGAGAGGCACAGCTGGCTGGTGGCAGGAAGGGGTATTTCTTCTCTCTGAGATGACCCTGCCCGGAGAAGCCCCTCCCGGATCCCTGCGACAATGACCGCCCTCGTCTCGGTCACTGGTACCTCCGCACCCCTGCTGTCCTCTACCCTGCCCCCAGCAGCTGAACTACACACACTCTAACTCACTCACCCCTTTCCTGCTCAAACGCTCCATTCTGAGCCCATTCTTCGCTCACTCCCATTACCAGCATCCCTGTCAGTCCCCTAGTCTGGAGCACGCACCCACCCCAACCTGGCGCCTGGCCGATTCTCCAGCCGTATTTCCTGCCTCACTCTGCTGCCAGAGACCCCGATTGCCCACCCTTCCCGACGGGCCAGATCCTTCAGCTCCACGCTTCCACGCTTACTCCTCCCTTCTGCCTGGCTCCCTCCTCTTGTCCTCAGTTCACACCTCTCTATTCTAGCAACCATCATACTGCAGAGCAAGAACCTCTTTAAGAGTCTCTTCATTCTGAGCCCAAATTCTATTGCAGGGTGTCCTGCGACATTCACCTTTGAGAGCAGCTGAATGCCTGGGATGTCGTTACTATGTGCTCTGAGCATGCTGAGACCCTAGCTAAGGAGTCCTGGGAATTCTCCGAGAGCAGCTACCTATAGCATTACTTATACCTCGGCGATGGGAGAAGCACACATTTCACTCACCTGAGTTTTATGTCAGCGGGGCTGACGGCACTGGGCTGCTTTGTGTGCTCAGCTCACCGAGCCCAGGGAGGTGGGCTGGGTATACTCAAGGCTACTGGTGAGGTTAGAGTTACCATATAGGCCCAGAGGATACAGGTTTGACGAAAACAATTATTAAAAACAAACAAACAAACAAACCAGATGTACAGATGAATGAACAAACCTCCTAACTTCTTTCACTTGATGGGGCTGATCATTTAAAAGGTAAAAACTAAAATCAAACACAAAGGGAGTATCTTTTATGATCTCCTTTGCTTAGAGAAAGATGAAAGATGAAAAACAAAGTTTAATAATAAATCTAGTTGCTGTGAGTTAAACTTTCATTTCTCTAAGGTCTCAGGAGCTGAAAATTCCTCTGCCATCTCTTAGAAACGAGTGATGTATTTTTAATCGCAGAGAATCTATGAATTGTGCAACTGATGGTATTTCCCTCCTAGCAATTGTTTTGCCAGAAACCCTGTCCCCAAATTTGTTGCCCCTCTTTCATAGGGAAAATATGTCTCCCTTAACACCTTGCTTTTTTGTATGAATTTTGCCCTTTGCTTTGTTCTTTAAAAAAAATTGTTTTTCTCCTTTCCCCTGACTGCATCATTTCCTCCTCCTCTTACTGTATTCTATAAGGTTTTGTAAGCCATCTCAAACCAGTCTTTTCTGATACAAGATTAAGATCAATTAAATGCCTGCTGCTCCCGTGTGACGTCTGGACATGGGTCCCTGGGAACAACCTGGTGACATCTGGATTCTGCCCGCTGCCCTCTGGCACACGCTTAGACTCTGACGAGAGTGAGCCTCACCTTTCAACCTCCCTGTCGTGCTCTTCAGAAACACGCTGCCATCCCGCACGAGCTTCTTCCGCTTCAGATCCTCCTTGGCAAACATCTGACCACTCTTCATTCTCATGATCGACTTGCTATCTGTCTTTGTATAAATCTCATTGAGACGGACCTTCTTTTCATAACTCGCCACTTTGCTGTCCACAGCTCCAATCACACCCTTCACCAGGCCCAGGGACTGAGCTAGATCTTCCTGTTCCACTTCACTCTCTGAGAAGGAAAGAATAACTGTTTCTACTGGGCAGAAGGAGGGGCACCCTGCCTTCTATTTTTTGGTTTTGCGGTAGGCGGGCTTCTCACCGCTGTGGCCTCTCCCGCTGCGCGGGCTCAGTGGCCATGGCTCACGGGCCCGGCTGCTCCGCGGCTTGTGGGATCTTCCCGGACCGGGGCACGAACCCACGTCCCCTGCATCGACAGGCGGACTCCCAACCACTGCGCCACCAGGGGAGCCCCAGGACCCTGCCTTCTTGCTCCACATCACTGTCTTCCCTCTGAGGGCACGCTGGCAGAGCGAAGCCAACACGTCGAAGGGCACGTGCCTACCCCTCGCTCTGTCAGAGTTTAAATCAAGTTAGATGTTTCACTGATAAGAGACGACATGCAATTATGGGCCACGTTCTAAAGTGGAAGGAACCCAACATTTTTAGGGAGGGAGAGGAGCAATGAGTTTTTTATTTACATCTTTGTTTTACCTAATCCTTAATGTAACTGCCCAGGAGCAGGATTAGGTAAGAGAGAAACTACTAAGTAGTGATTAAACGAGAAACAGTGGTGATTCTAGCACTTGCAGGTGGGAATCACCTCCCAGTCTAGGGACAAGTGACAAGTTGCTCAGGTCACTGAACTCTCGTTGGGATCACTAAGTGGTTCCTTCCCTTCTTGCTCTCATTCACCCTAAGTCTGCTGATATAACACTTTATGTTTTCACCGAAGAAAACCGTCTTTAAGATAAAACACAAGCTCTCTTTTAGACCTTCTCGACGTAGAAGAGTTCTTCTACGGGGTCTCCAGTGCTGTTGGACAGACTGGAACAGTCCACTGGCAAATGAGACTGAGTCCAGAAAAAGACGCACCTTTGGTACATTGCAATATTCTTTGGAACAAAACCGGGTATTTGGTGATCCGTTGGGTTACAAGCAATATACACTCTGGGATTCCAAGCCTCCGTACGACTGAACTGCTCATCTTCTTCTGCAAGGAAGGAAACCAAGTGTCAGGAACTACCCAAGGGAGAAGGCTCGAGCTAAAACTGACAGTGACACAATGCTCTGGAGAACATGGAAATCCCCACCGTTTCACATCAATACCTTCACAAAGGCCTGAAAACGCTTATCCTTGGTATAGAGGTCTTTGAAGTAGTTTACGGACTGGTTGTGCTGCCCACAAAACTTGCCATATGTCTTCTTTAAGCGTTCTGCGTTCTCTCCTGAAAACTGCAGAGGAAAGAGAACATAGGTTATGCCGTAACTCAGGGTGCTAAACTCCTATTACCATTTTGTCCAAAGTTTCCAGTCTACTTGTGAAACCTAAGAGAGCTTCCTCATAACTTCCCCCCAAAGATTAAAAGATTAAAATGGTACAGGAGCTTTGGAAAACAGTTTAGCAGTTCCTCAAAAAGTTAAACAGAGTTACCATATGACCCAGCAATTCCACTCCTAGACATAAAAACATATGTCCACACAAAAACCTGTATATGAATGTTCATAGCAGCATTATTCACAACAGCCCCAGAGTGGAAATACCCCAAGTGTTCATCAGAGGATAAATGGATAACGTATGAATGAAAAAAGCCAATCACAAAGGACAACATACTGCTTTATTCCATTTATATAAAATGTGCAGAATAGGCAAACCCACAGAGAAAGTAGATTAGTGGTTGCCTAGGGCTGGGGAAGTTGGTGGGGGTGATGATGATAAAAACGTTCTACAACGGACCGTGGCCATGGCTGCACAAGAGTCACGGATATACTGAAAACCTGAACTGTGCACTTTAAATGGGTGGATCACATGGCATATGAATTATATTTCAATAAAGCTGTTACATATATTTAAAAAATAATAAACACAGAAATATCTATGTACTGTGCACATAAGAAATGCAACGTGTGTTTTAACTCCCATTTGTCATAACACAGTAATAAAACAGAGAGACTCACGAGAAGTCTCTCATGAGGTAGCAGTCTCAAAGAAGTCATCCTGATAAGTTAGAAAGGCATCAGAAACGGCCGTCATTACCTAGGGACCTGTTTATCCTACTTACCTCAGGCCAGCAGGCCTAACAATTCTGCTTGGCCCTTACATCGTTTCCAAGCGTGTGCCATCTCAACCGTTCATCTGAAGCTATGTTCACTGTGGGGTAACCTCTGAGTTTCTGTATGTGGTCCACAAGACACGTGCTAAGCATCAATTCCTGCTGGACTAACAGTCTCTGGAGGCAACACAACTTGATCCTTACCCCAAAACTTGAAAAAACGTTCAGGGTAGCCTTTCCTTTTCCCCTTTACCAACAGAGAAGCTGAGGCACAGAGATTTTTAAGTGATCGGCTCCCATCACAAAGCAAGTGCCCTAAAAGGGTGACTCTGGCACTGGCGCTCAGAAACAACAAATGGACACCATGGGGCTAACATCCTACTAGAGGACATGCACAAATACAAGGAGCTACAAGGTCAGAGGAAGTACCAGTGCAGGTCTGAGGGTGGAGAGGAGGGGCAGAGGGAGAAACATGGAAAATGACAGGAGGAGGATGTTTGGGGAGGAAGGGTCCTCCCTTGCAGAGCTGACCGTGCCCACTTTGATGCCCTGACCACCAGTGTGAACGCATTCACTACACTGCATCTGCATTTACTTCACGACGTGCCTATCCTTCACTCCTAGAACATGAGTTCCATGAAGCAGAGGTCTACATTATATTTACCTTTGTGGTTCCACATGGTATTGAGTAAATCCCCAGTAAATACTTGAAAAATGAATGAATGAAGGCACCAATGAATTAATAGGGCGAGGGGTACAGACTCAAGAATACAACGAAAGGACAATATTTCCAGTTCTCAGGCAAATGTTCCAGCAAGTAAGCCTCTGCTTTCACAATGAGGCAGAGACTTGCCGGTGAGAAAGAGCTAGTCAGATGTGATGCGATGCCCCTCTGCCTGTAAAGGTTATACTAGCATTATTCTTCTTTCAAAAACAATGTTTTAAAAAAGAAACATTTAGAAACTGCCTATGACATATACATCTGAAAGTATCAAAACAGTTTTTAGCTAAATTGCTTTTGACGTAGGATTGAAACCATACCATACCTTGATGAAAATATTAGCAAGAAATATTTTATGAATTATTTTACAGATGGTTTCTTGGTCAAGGTTTTAGTCTCAGGTGGTTTTTAGATAAATGAGCCTTTTGATTTGAGGCACAGGTTGAAGTTGAGACTTCCAAAAAATGTTTTTTGATCTCTTAAACTATAGTATCTCTGACGTTGGTACAGACTCTGAGGAAGAAAAACTGGCTTTTACTGCATATCTACCATGTATGCTGGGTACTTTATATATACATTACCTCTTAAATTTCAAAATAGCATTAAAAGAGAAAATCTACTGTCCTCAATTACAGAAAAAGAAACTGAGGGTCGGAGAGATGCAACCACTTGCCTAAGCTCACAGAGGTCGTGAGCAGTCCAGCCAGGATGTGAACGCACGGCTACGGGGCCCCCAGTGCGTGTGAGAGGCACCAGGCACCCGCCCGCTGCTCACCTGGTGCACAAGCACATCCCCAATCCTCTCGATGAGAAAATTCTTTTCACTTCTATCCACCAGAGAGTCCTTCTTCCGCTCCAGGATCCTCTGAAAGAACTGGCTATGGATACTGATCAGCTCATCCAAACAGGGGAAGAGCTTCTCCACCATCTGCTGCTCAAAGAGCAGGTCGGCCGTCATGCCCCGGCTGTACACGTCGCTCATGATCTTCAGTGTGCGGAGGTGGTGGAACTCCGTCTGCATCAGCTCTGGGGGAGGGACAAGGCTCAGTGGTCAGGAATGCTCTCCTCGAGGATTCTCCTGCAAAGTGTGTCTGCTGCTACTAAGAGCCCAATTTTGTCTTAAGGCTATTTACGGCCCAATTTAAACTTTAAAACTGAGTCAACAGCTGTCTTTTCCCTAAAGCGTTTTCATCGTATTCCTCGATTTCTCACGGGACCTCACACTATTTTCTGACAGATGTACTGGATTCCATCACTCTTTAGTGGTGGTTGCCAAAGTGGTCTTCACTGGGATTCAAGACCTTTCATAATTTACTACGTTCCTATTTCCCAGAAATGACTTGCGTTTAGTCTAGTTTATACTGTAGCTGAGGAATTAAACTGTACTGTCACAAGAGATCTCTTTTTAGGACTATCGCATAAATAAACACTCATATTAAATAAAATGTCCAATAAAATTAAAGAATATAATTTTACAGAGAGAGTAAAGGATAGAAATAAGATGTCTCTATACCTCAAAGTTTTCAAAAGAAAATCTTTCAGATGCTACATACTGGAAAATTGACTTGCTGTAGCCCAATAAATCCCCTCATAAACAATGCCAGACAATGCAAATCAAATATTAGCAGAGCACATGAAGAGTCTCACCATAAATCACTTCTTGCCGTTTGACCACATCTTTCTTTTGCTGTTTCAGAAACTTGCTGTCCACGATCTGACTCCAGGACTCGGCTTCCAGCTGTTTGGACTCAATCTCAAAGTCTCCCATTAGCTGCCCTTCATTCATGTCTGTACCTACTCCTCAAAATACAAAAAGAATCAATATCAGAATCCTGCGTCTGTGACCTCTAAAAAAAACCTCTGCTGGACGTTCCTCATGGGGATAATTTCATGAGACGTAAACACTCTACACTAATACAGGGATGTTCACAGAATATATATTCTATTAGAAAAGATCATTTTCTGTTCCGGAGTGACATACTCTATATTCAAGACTTCGGTTAAGGGTGATAAATGTCACATACATCAAAGGTGATTAAGACATGATCAGGGTCCTGGTGACTTTACTTGTTTAAGAGAGTAGGCTTACAGCTGTGCCAAGAGAGCTAGAACTGAACGTGTACAAAAAGCTAGGGGAAGAAGAAGCGTTTGTACCAGAGTCTGACCACGTTAAAATCAATGACATCCTTCGGTGGACAACCATCTAACAACAGGATAAGTGGGTTTACCAACTCATTATAAAGCATGTGATGCTTTACAGACAGTTCAGAGAAGTTTCACAGGAGTAAGGAAGAGGCAGGAGATGCGTTAGTGCTTGCATTCTAGGAGATGGCACAAAGTCTCTGCAGACGCACACAATACACACCGTGGCTTCTGCTTACCCTCATCAGTAAGGGACTCTGTTGACTCATTGACCTTGCTGATTTTATTTAGTGAGTCTGTTGAATGAGACAGGAATTTCCAGGTGTTTGATATGTTCTCATCATTGCCAACTCTGTGGGAAAAAGGAAACACATACTGTCAGATACATTCTGAGAAGCCATAGTTTCCGGTCTTAAGTGAAGATCTGAAAAACTATAAAATGACAGCTGGCTGCAAGTACTACAATGATGGAAGACAAATCACTTATGTCAGGTACCCAGCAATATGCAACACAAACTATTAAGGAAGGTTGGAGGCACTTAACATCACTGCAAGCATGAACTTTTTGAGCCTTGGGGCTTTTTAACGATAGGTAGCAAGGAGAATGCTCTTCCTTCAGACTGCATACACATTATATAAGAAATTTTTCTGTTGGAAACTCATGTCTAACCACTATACTTTTTCCCTGTGTTCCCTAAATAACTATAGACCAAGCACTTATATTAAACCATATTCTTCGAACTTTTCTTGACCCCAACTCACCAGCTAGCACCTTAGGCACCCAGTAGATGATGTTTGTGGTACAACGAAAGTAAGCCAGAGTCATTTAAAACTAAATTTTATTTAAAGGCCAACTTTTCAAAGTCATAATAGAAACTCATTTGGATAACATAAGAACTTGGAAAAGAAAGCCTTTGGTTAATTACAACAGAAAGACAAAACAATATAAAAATACCTGAAACTTTTTGTTTTTAAGGAGGAGGAAACATTAGCCAGCACAGAGGTTATAGGAAGCACAGACAAAAGGAGATTTGCATCCTTCAGTTGGGAATTTTCCTCCAGCCTAGGTTAAGAGAGCTGCAAGAGATGTTTTGAGTCCTACATTTGAGATGACTTCTTTACTGGATGGGAAGGCAGGCATCTTACCCCAAACAGCCAGCAACATCATAATCGGCCCTGTGCTAATTACAGACAGCCGAGGCCTGAACAATCAGGGGCCACAGCAACTTCTGGAGGGACCACAAAAGGAACTCAGTGCAGATGAGGGACGGGGAACCTACTGTCGTACCTGGCCCATTATTCACTCCCATGACTTAAGAGTCAAGAGGCGAGTTAAAAAAAAAAAAAGAAAAGAAAAGAAAAGAAAAAAGCGAAACAAAACAAAGTGACCCCCTCCCCCCAGGTTCATCTGACCAACAGAAAAGACCAACAGACATATGAAAATACAAGTGATTGAAACCAAACATTCAGAATTAAATCTTTTTTCCCATTCCCACTTCTTATTTTGATCTGAAAATCATCCTTTTAGAAGGCAGGTTCTTTAAAAGCAGGGCTGATCATGTATAAAAGCAGAGGACAACTGGCCTAAAAATGGTGTTTAAAGGGGATCCTTGCTACAAAATGGCGACCATGATGGTGCATCAAAGTGTAATCCTCACCCCACTCATCTGTAGCACTAACCCATTACGTTATACATTTCTTTCTAAAACAATCTTTTTGTCAAATGGTGTAAATTATTATGCTCTGTCACCTAGATGTCAACTGTGCTAGCTTTACATCCCCACTCACCCAGCAATGTTCTGAATGGAGACACTTTTGGAGAGCGACACACTCTGCTGGGACCGTCTGTTGGCAAACATGGGGACGGCAGTGGTTTCATCGGCCAGGAGGACTGCAGACCGAGGGCGCTCCTTGGGCTGGGAGGCTGTAAAGAAGGAAAGGACACCAAATGAAGTATCACCGACACATGCCCACCGGCACTGGCTCACCTGATGAATGCCAGATAGAAGCAAACGGCTTTAAAGGAGATTTACCCTGGGAGTGTAAATAGGTACAAAAACCCTATGGAAGACAACTTGGCAACAGCTGTTGAAACGGTAAATGCCTATATCTTTGACCCAGTAATTCCATTTAGGATATGTTTATTCTACAAGATTTACTTGTTTATATTTGAAATGACGTATGTCCAAAGTTATTCAATGCAAAGTTTGGTAAAAGCAAAATGAGTATCAAAAGAAGATCAGTTAATAAATCATGGTACAGCCTACATGGGAATACTATGAAGCTTTAAAAAAAAAAATGAGGACACTCTCCATGAACTGACACAGATCTGCAGATAACATATTAAGGGGGAAAAAAATCAAGGTGCAGAATAAAGTGTGCAACACACCACCTTTTATGTTTTAAAAACATAATTAATAATCCAAATTGGTATTTGCTTTATTTTAATAAAGAAACTTAAGGAAGATAAATATAAAACTAAGAAAAGTGGTTTACCTGTATGGTGTGATGGCAATGAGGCAATGAGGATAAAGAATCGTGTGAAAGTATCATATATTTAAAAATTTAAACTAAGTCAAAGTAAGAGAAAAGGAGACCGAAAGAATTTTAAGGATAAAAGGAGCCTGTGTTCTTTGGGAGGACCTACCAAGAAACGTGTCAGGGGCTGGTTAGATATGCAAATTCCCAGCCCTCCTCGTTCTGTGCGGGTGGGACCTGGGAGCCTACACATTTACCAGCTCCCCAAGAGATTCTTCTGTACAATGTCTGAGAACACAGGTTTTGACCAATTCCGTTAATTTACAGATGAGGAAAATGCAACATGTGTTTGATGTCACATAGCTAATTTGTCCTCATACTGCGTATTTCTCTTGAACTTGACCAAAGAGCAAACTGGAGGTCTAATTTCATGCTAAAGTAGTCACACTGCCATCGGGGTAGCAAATTATTTCTCCTAGGTAGCTAACTAAACTGCTGCATTACCTGTCCATCCCCAGGAGCATCAGGAGCTGAAGGAAATAAGACTGGGGCAGCTGTTATGGCTTCACAGTATTACAGGATGTTTCTGACTTAATAAAATTAATAAAACCATTAATTTCCAATTCAAATTCTATTTAGAAGAAGGCGATATAATGAACACCAGAAACATGCTACCCTATAACACGACCAGACGCTTCCTGCAGGAAGCACACAGGAAACTAGGAGATGTGGGTCCCACAGCAACAGGGAAGAAGGGCAACTGGCAGGGAAGAGAACATGCTCAAGTGTTCAAGAGCCTGGAGCACATCCTCAGTGTCTCAGAAGGGAAGCTCCTGAGCAGATAAAATCTGATGGAGGAAGAAACACCGGTTCTTGAAGAACAGTAGCATGTGGGTAAGTCAGCAGAAAAAGAGGACATTCTGATGAGGAGAACTGCATGAAGGAAGGCAGAAACACTCTATTAATGTGACAGGGAGATAACAAGCAGAAGAGGAAGTAAGTAGAGGGGTGTATATAAGGGATCAGTGAAACGGCCGGAGAAGCAGAACGATGTCACGTCATGCAGAGCCCTGAAAGTTATAAAGAACAACCTGCATCTAAAAGGCAGCGTAGGGGGGTGCAAACAACAACTTTCCCTTGTTGAAACCAATCCACTGCACTCAGGGAAGTTGCTAACTACCCTCTGAGCCTCAGCATCCTTATTTGTGATGGTGATGGTAGTGGTGAAAGCAAACACTGAAGGAGGCCTCTCACCAAGTACTTCATTGGTGTGATCTCACTTAAACCCGATGACCACCTGCCGATACTATTACCATCCTTTCACAGAGGAGGAAAATGACGTACAGGGGACTTAGTAAACATCCGAGGTTACACGGCTGTTAAGTGGGATGCTGGGACTCAAACCCATCCAACTTGAATCCACAATCTGTACTCTTACCGCTACGTTACCTCAGGAATTAAAAGGGGAAAACAGGAATAAGAATACATGTGGGGGTCAGACATAATAGGTATTTTTTTTGAAAAATGCTATTTTATCTGATTTGAAAGAAAAAAAAGGTTTCTGAAATAAGGGATAATGTCACAGAACAAAAGTTTAAGGAAGATTAGACTTGTAAAAGGTGTTGGAATGGGTTGGATCACTGGTTAAGGTGGGTGACAGTCTGGCACAACTTTTCTTCTAGGAATCCACATGCAAAGACGGGCAATAATTGGACGTCTATCTAAAGGGACTCCACACCCTCCTGGTGGCACAGTCTCTACAGCCATTCCGGGGCCATCTGGAAGCACTCAGAGCAGTCGGGCACAGAGCAGTGGTCCTCAAGCTCGAGTGTGTGCATCACCATCACCTGGAGCATCTACTAAAACACAGATCACTGGGCTCCGCCTCTGGAATCTCTGAGGTAGTAGGTCTGGGTAGGGCCCAAGAATTGGCACTTCTAATTGATCCAGGATCTACACTTTGAAAAACACGGCCTGAGGGTAAGTTTCACATGGGCTCCCATAGAGCAAGTTTAGGTGATATTCATTACTGCATCTTTATGGCAGGAGTTGGAAACAAGTCAGGCAACTGTCTTTGGGGGAACTGATAATTAAAATGTGGTATATATTTACGAAAGAACACCATGCAGCGATCTGAGACAATAGCTTACATATAGTAACACGCATAGATCTCAAAACCATATTGAGTGGGAAAAAACCCAGCAGAAAGCATAAGCAAGTCATATCATCTAATTTAAATTTAACGCACAAAATCATAAGAGATATTTCCAGAGGTACACATATGTCTAAAGATACGGCAGATCAGAGAGGTTTACATTAAATATACTGCAGTGCGTGCTGAGGAAGGGAAAGGAATGAGATAGGAAATGAAGAATGAAAAGGGGAAAATATTAAGTAAAACCAAAGTGAAGCTTTGCACAGACTGGAGAAGACAGATTGATGTGAATGGGAGAGGTGTGATTTACCCAATTTGTGTACCACTGAAGTCCTTGGGGAAAAAAAGAACTATTTTCGTAACTCCACAGTTTGTCAAGAAGTTTAAGAAGCAAGATCTCATTTGATGCAACTGTAACGCTGCTAAAAGCAAGTTTCACTGTCGACTCATGCAAGAGAAATTTCAAGACACACAGGGTTAAGGTGCTGCCTTTTAAGCTAAGACACACACTATTCTAGAACCTTCCAGAGAGTTTGATGGTAGAATGGTAAGCTTTTGCCAATGAAACTGCAGCCTTCTCTAAGTATTCAAAATAGGTTTTCAAATGTTGCTTAAGAATAACAAATAAATACTACAGAAGTATGGGTAAGTCCTGAACCAGAGAGGCGAAAAGGAATCATGAGAGGTGGGCTGAGCTACTTACACTTGTTTCTCATAATGACCGTGGGCAGCGAAGATGTGTCTTGTGCTTGAAGGCTCCCTTTGGGCTGCTGAAAGGAAAAGAAAGCCTGAGTGAACACTGCATTTACAATTTATCTTCTGTCAAGTTTCAAGTTTCTGCTCCTACTTCCCCGCTCTGTTCCTGCCAACGGTCCTCAGCACCCTAGGCCTAGCTACATCACTCACTCTGGCTCTCCTCTGAAACCGCCAAGCACTCTGATCCTGCAAATGCCGTCTCTTCTGCCTGGAATGCTCTCTTCACCGTCACAGGCACGGCATTCTTCTATTTCAAGATAATCCCTCCTTGGCAGAGCCGTCTGTTAGCTTCTTTTTTCTCCTCACCCGAGGCAGGGACTGGCACCCCTCAGGATCCTGCATGTGCCCCCGCCTAGCTTTTTCCTTACTTATGGTCATCGTCTGCTTGTCCATCTTCCCCACCAGAATGCTGGCTCCTTTAAGAGCGGCATCTGTGCCCTTTTCGTTTCTATTTCTCCAGTGACTCGCATTTATAAGGTGTAAAATAATTCTTAGGTAAAGTGCTAATTTTAAGACTTTTGTTGTAGCATGGAACAGAGACACTGTGAGAAATTACAGACTGAAGCAATTAGTTTGAGATAAATCATTAGTGAAAAAGGGTCCATTTAAAATGAAACTCCCCCTTTCAGGTTACATTCTTTTCTATGGGATATGCTGTATCCCTATCATTCTCCTTCTCTATAGCACATTCACAGTAACAGCAGTCTTACCAGAGATCACAAACTCAAATGCCTGTGGGGTCAGGCAGGTAACAAAGGACAGAGGCGAGCTGGAGGAGGGGGGGAGTGGCAGTCTGGAGCTTGTACATCTTGTCTAGAGGAGGCGGCAGCCACTCAGCCCCAGTGGATTATCACCCACCACCCACCTCTCTAACATTGAAGGAACTCCAGGCCAGATACTGTTCTACGTGCTTAGGAGCTATTGATGGATCAAACAGTCCTGACTTCAGACTGCTTGGCAAGTTTAGTGCTTACATTCTAGTGGGGGGAAGGTACAGACCATAAAAAGTAAATGTAATATAATAATACATACAGTGTGTTAAGTAGACCCTAAGAAGGTGGTAAGTACTATGGAAAAAAAAGAAAAAGAGCAAGGTGGGAATTGGGAATGCTGGGTAAGGGGAAATACCACGGCTGTGAGATCTTCCATTTCTTCAGGAGAAATCCGAAATCCAAATTGGTGTGAAATACGATTTTTCTATAGATACACTAACTCAAATAAAAAAAAATTACTCCATGAGCCAAACAAAATTTATGTCCATGGACTGAATAAGATCTGGGGTACAGAGGTCTGTCATCTTTACACTAGAGTTCAGTGCTTCTCCAAGTGTGGTCCTCGGACTAGCATCATCTGGGAACTTATTAGAAAGGCTAGTTCCTAGCCCCTCCCCACCCGCCAAATTGGAAACTCTGGGAGTGGGGCCCAGTGTCATCTTATAACAAGCCCCCAAGGTGATTCTAATGCACACTCCAGTTTGAGGCCACTGCACTAGATAAATGCGTTTGGTTATTGGAAGCACACAGCATGCTGAGCATTTGTGTAGATGGAGCTGGAGATCACTCTTCTGACAAGGAACAAAGACATTCATGAGTGACTACAACACTGAAAACCACACAGGCCGCCTAAACGCCCATCTGCCCCCAGCCCCGTATCTTCCTTAAGGGCTCTGATATGCAGTGCCTGTTATCACACAGCTGCATACTCAGAGCACGTACCATCATACACTTCCTGCTCCTGTCATGTGATCCACACAAGCCTGTGGAGCAAAGTGCTGCCACACAGGCCCGTTTAACCCTGACGCTCCCCAGCCCATCAGCATGTCAGAGCCCCTGATTTCCACCTGCTGCCCTCATGGTCCTGAAGAAGGAAGCCAGGCGTGTGAAAGGCAGAGGAGGTCTGCAGACACAGTTAAGAAGAAAACCACTTCAACGGCGACACACATTAAAATCACAGAGAAATGGGCATTTCACATGGAGCAGTTCTGAAAGCATTTCACCTTCCAAAAGCCACAAATTCCCGAGTGTGTTAAGAAGAGAAAAATCATTTTTGGTTATTTGAGTCTCAAAGTAGTCATTTCATCAAAATGATGAAAATAAACAAAAACTACAACCCCAAATCTCCCAACTCTGAAGATTTTATTGGTTTAGCCAGAAATGTCTTACCTTCATTTTGACCTTTGCACAGGAGGCCAGACATTCTCTACAGCCTTTGTGGACAAAAGCACCACAATCTGAAAAGAGAGCAAAACCCCAGGTGACATTAATACACAGCAAACAGATCCCCCAGACTGATTTTCCATTGCCACAGCAAGCGACAGACTGCCAGGTGAAGTCGCTCACACGTCAGAATGTGACTAGCCGAAATTACAGATTGCAGCCCTCTTCTAGGAAGCAGGCATGCGATGTCATTTGGAGGAGGAGAAACAAGAGCAGATGTGATTTCTGATTAATAAAGACTAGAAATCTGAAACTTCTCGGGCAGGAAGCTGAGAGGCTACAAAACTACAAGTGAAGCATCTGCTGTCAATATGTAGGTCTAAATCACAAATAAGACACAAATGGTGTGTATTTACATATACAGACATTTACATACACCTCGAGTAACACCCACAAACAACACATAAATACAGCCCCTTAACAGGGGCTGTGAAATCTGTATGGCTGTGTCAAAGGTGGAATGTGAATGTGAAAATCTACCGCTTTATGTCCTTCGACTTGCAAACCTAACTACCCTGAACGTTTTGCAACACCCCAAGCGAGTCAACAACTGCAGAAGAAAGGTCATCAGAACCACCACCCTAAAGCACCTCTGGGAGCCCTGACTCAAGAGAAAGTGGGAGACTTCCTGAATGATGAACAGAGATTTACCGCAAGATGAAACACAGCCCATAATCCTGCAAGGACACGAGTGTATTTCAACTCTTACTTCTCACTCCTTGGCCCATAAGGGCCACTGCTATATAAACCCCGCCCTCTGTGCCTCACAAAAGGGTCATCATCAGCTTGTACTATGATGTCATAAGAATGGTTCCAGGAGGCCAGAGGTGAAGTAAAACAAATACAAGAGCTGTCTGTGAGGACACCCCATGATGAGCAGCTCTCCAGGGAAGGACTGCCTGAGAAAATCAACAGATACCACCCATCAGGCAACGCTTCACACCCTGATTCACGAAGCACCACGGGTCCTGCCTATGGTAACCCACGAATCATAGGCCAGGAGGCTCTCCTGGTTCCTACGTACGGATTACGAGGATACTAGAATGGAGACGGCCAGAACCCCAGACGCTTTTCCCCATTCCTCCCTCAATGCCTACTCGGTTCACAGGTCTCTTCCCTGACACCACCAGTCACAGTGTGTTGGATAATCTTATGGTTTTCTCCTCCACTGAGCGCTCCTCTAGGGTAGGGTCCCTTCATCTACTGCCGAATCCTTAATTAGGTCTCCCTAGCATAATGCCTGGCTCATGCCACCTACTCAAACGTCTGTTGGAGATCTTATGTCTATTTTATCCAAAAGCCAAGTGCCCTGACACAACCTAGATTACAGTATGTCAAATATCTTATCAACACTAAAAGGAGTACTAGAAGAACAGATTTAGGTCCTGGCTCTCCTAATTAGTTAATGGTACCCTATGCAAGTTCCTTCTCTATAGGCCTCAGTTTCCTCAGACCTATAAAATGAAAGGAAGTACCACATCTTCCCCCCCAAGTTCCTTTTCTCTGTGATCCTATAAGACTCCTTATGCTACATCTCTTGAAGAAAGAGATAATTTTCCAAGTAAATCCACTAGATTGTTCTATAAGGTTCATGTTGCAGAAGAGTTTTCAACTTAGTCATCTGAATTATCACTAGGACAGACCCATCCTTCAGGGCATGGTTAGGGAAAGTTCCAAGTGGAGAAATCTTGGCTGAAGCTATTTCCATATAAGAGGCGATAGGGAGCAACTCTACTTTTGTTGACAGGATGGCCCAGAGCGGGAACTTGTCTGGAAGTGGGGTGGGGTGAAGTATTCTGGGCCTTTTACTCTCAGGCCTACCAAGCCTCCTATCTAGCTAAGCTCTTCTAGCTCCACCCCAAGTGAAATTCACTGTCTGGTCATTTTTCTGAAGTTAAACAATCAGAAGAGACATCCATTTAGCAAGGGCAGCACGAGGAGAGACTCTCCTGGGAAAGGCTCACTCAGGGAATCAACAAGAGGAAAAAACCTGGAAGGCTTTATCTCAGTCACAGCTCTGTTCTTACTTCCATTGTTTTCTTCTCCGGGAGAAGACTGCAAGGGAGCATATGGATGCTCTGCTCCCTGCAATTTCTACTGTTTGGGATCATGACCATTTCCACATAGGTCGTGAAACTGTTCCAGAAGTCAGCAGCTATAAAAGGGTTATGTATCATTGAATATTAATGCCAGGGTTTCTCAGCAACATCCCCTTCTGGGCACAAGGAAGGCTCTGCAGAAAGAGACCCCTGGGGAGTGACTCATTCTAATCAGCAAAAGGAAACATTTTGAGGATATTTTTCTCAAGGACCGGAAACCACTGGCCCTCATTAAACTGTCTAGTTCTCTGCTACTTGAAAATAAGGATACATTTTGATAAAGAAATCGTCTTACTACTCAGAGAAAAAAGCAGAATCACAAATAGAAATCCACATAACTCTGAGATGCCAATGCTGTTATGCCCTTCTATACATCAGGCAATGTAATTCATATTCCAGGATCTAGACTTGGTGAACTTTGGCTAAAGACTTTAAGCCCCACTAGCCAATGGTCTTCCAGAAAGGGTCAAAGAGGCAACAGGTGGGCTGGACCGTTTGCCTTGATTGATTTGTATTCAAAACTTTTTGCCTCTCACTTCTCAGAAACTTTTTTAATGGCTCCCCATCATCTTTAGGATAAAGCCCAAACTTCTTACTTAGCTTGACATGGCCCATCACGTGCTGTATACATTTCTAGCCCCTTGCCATGTTCTGTCACACCTCTGAGCTCTGAACAAACTGTTTCCTGTACTTGTGTCCCTTTCCCTCTCTTCCTTCCCTGACTAGGTTGGCAGGACTCAGCTCTGTGGAGTCTTCTCTGACTCTCGCAGGGAAGATAAGACTCCCCACCTCTATGCTTCTGGAATTCCATGCTTTCCTCTGTCATAGTACTGTACTGTGATGGCCATACTCTTCCACTGGGCAGAAAACTCCTGCAGGGAGTCTAACTCTGTCTTTCTAAATTTTATATCCCTAGCCTCAGCCTCAGGCCCACAGTAAGCACTAGATGTCTGAAGGAGGGAGAGGGGTGGGCAGGTGAGCTCCAAGCTGCTAGACCCACAGCCTGAAGTATAACAAAGTAGTTAAGGCAAACATCTATATTCATCTTCTAGTAAGACAGAACGTGTTTTCCCCCCGTATCGGCCCCAGTATCCTTACTCAGGGTACATGTCTCCCCTCCCCTGCTACACAGATGCCTGGGACCACGGAGAGGTCTTGTTGATCCATCATCTCTTTCTCATGCACAGGCTTTCCAGCTCCCCTCCCTATCTTTTCCCTCTGTCTTTCACATACATCTTCTTTAATCCCATTCTTCCTTACCCTCTCTTGAGTCTTGCCTAGGTACCCTAGGAGAACCTCTTCTTCACTCCATTTTACTTAAACAAAATATACTTTAAAACATGGGTGATAAGAATATAAGGAAGACTAATGAATTCATATCATGGACAAAAAAAAGCCCACATTTTGAAATGGAATTAAAGGTAGTGCCATATCCAACAACACCATCTTAAAAATGTTTAAAACTCCTCATAAAACAATAAGACAAAGAACCAAACAGAAAAACAATACAAAGACTATGAACAGGCAATTCACAAGAAACACAAAATGGTGCTCAAGCTCTCTAGAAATTAGAGAAATGCAAGCTCAAACAACATAGAAATATCATTTCACATCCAACCAGATTGGCCAAAATAAAAGTCTGCCAGTTCTAGGTACTGGTGAGGATATGGTGATGCAGGAGCTCGCACCATCTGCCGATGGACGGTACATCCACTTTGGAAAGTAATTAGGCAACATCTAGTAAAGGTAAAAACGTGCTCAGGCAATGAATTAGCAATTCCCTTCTTGGTATTTAGCCTGGTGATACACACAAGTACAATTAAGGATGTTCCCCGCGGCACTGTAACAGACAGAAATTGGAAATAACCCAAATGACTTAGCAGTGGAACAGATTTGATACATTCAAAAATGAAATACCATATAAGAGTTAGAAGTCAATAATCTAGATCCATGTGTTTCAATACCCTGTCTGGATCCCCCAAATATGATGCTGAGGAGAATAAAGCAAGTTACAGAATGAGATACACTGTATGGTACCACTTAAATAAACTAAAAACAACAAAAAATTTTTTTGATATTATTTATATATAAGATAGTTATAAAACACTGGCTACATACACACTGAATTCATGATAGTGTTTGTCTTGAGGAGGAAGGAAGAGGAATGGGATTAGGCAGGGAAACAGGGGAATTCAACCTTAACTATAATGGTTTATTTCTTCAAAACTGAAAAATAATCTAAAGTAGTATGACAAAATGTTACTTTTTTTTCATCTTGAGTAATGGGCACATAGGTGTTGGTTGTGTTATCCATGCACTATTTTATATTAGTGTGTTCTTTTTTAAAACCCAAATTCTAATTCCTTCAAAGTTCCCTGCATTTGCTTATCTTTTAAAACAAATAAAAACAATTTTCAATTAGATTTTATTATCTTATATTCCAGTTAAAAAACAGCATTTTCTCCTTTGCTGTAATGAAAATTGATATTTTAGGCATGAATGGGCAACACAGGGTGGTGGATTTGCTTGAGAACTTGCCACTAATTCTGATCTACAAAAATGACCAACTAGTACACCGTGGACAGAACTTGCTTTCAAGTTGCATTCTTCCTGTTTCTTTCCTCCCCATCAGTTCCATCACCCTGTAGAGAATTAAACAGTGGGAAAGGTACAATCACTTTTAAACAGACTTTGGCAATATTCAAGTTCTCAGGCCAGTGTTTGAGATTTAAAAGACAACTGCAATTGATGAATCATAAAAGCAGAAGTAATATTTAAAATGCACTTCTGGTAAACAAATTTTCATACAAATCCACTTTAGTTAACTGAGACATGTCCCCAAACCCACAGCCCAGCTGAAAATTTTAATATACTTTATTAACATGGTCATAAGTCTTAGAGATAAACAGTTTGCATAGATGTCTGCTTAACTTACTCAAGTACCTACTTGGAAACCACTCTACTTGTCAGCAGGCTGTCCTGGACTCAGTTCATGGCAATGGTTTTAGTCGTATACGTGGGTGGTTTAGAAACTTCCGCCCCACTGACATCAGCCAAAGTCATGTGGTTAAAACCTCTGTTTTGGAAAACAGACAATTACTGAGAACTTAAGAATCGAAGACAAATCTAATACACTTTCAAGCTCTCTGCCACAGACTATAATGTTGTTAGGGAGATCAAAGACTTATTTGGCCTTTTATTTATTTTTCAAAAAGATTTCCTGATAGCAGTAAGCAATATACTTTCATTCTATAAAGTTCTTCAAAAAGGTCTTGGCACAGTGGTTTATGGGAACAGAGCTGACCCTTAATTAGACTCCTCTGAACTTAAAAGCAAACAGCCCAGCCTTCAACTTCTTTTCTTGCTACAAGGAGGCATCAAACAAAAGGATATGAAGGAAAACCCACATGACTGGGAGCTATCATCTATTTGTTGCTGCATTTTTTTTTAACCTCTGCCACCAGATCTTTGGTGAACTGTTATATACTATACACTCTCTTTCAGCAGAAAAATCAAACAACCCGTTAGAGAGACTGGCTTAAGAAAATCAGCATTAAGAAGGGTAAGAGGAGTGGCCATGCCAAATTGAAATTACAGCATGGCATTTTCCAGGCCTCCCTGTTAAGGGAAGGATTCACCTTGAGTTGTGTTGGGGACCTGAAGGAAGGGCTCTTCTGCCACTTCAGTCCAGTGGGCGATGTGCTGAAGAGCTCCCCCTAGAGACAGGTCTGAGCAGCAAAATCCATCTGGGGAAAATTCTCTGACCCCTCTTAAGGATAAATGTTGGAGAGTTTTTTAACTTTAAGGAGAGAAAGGTGCAACTGCTTCCTATTGTGTCAACCGTAACCAAGATAACTCAAACAAAACAACAAAAAAACATTTAAATACCAACAATTTAGAAATACACGCTCCAAAATTATTTCCACAACTTCTTGTTTAAATTCTTCGGGGAGTGTGAGACACTGCCTGGTCTGGACTGACAGAGTATAGATACAAAAGCCTTGTAAGATATTCTTGGTAGTTAGTGTAATAACCACAATGCTGATGTACAGGACAAGAGGAAAGCCACAAATGACCCAAATCATCTTAGCTGAAGTGCTCACCTAGCAGCAGTTTTCAGAAGAACACTGGTAAACAAACAAACAAAAACCAAAATGAAACTGCTCTGTTTGGATAAGAATTGACTTTATTGCTCAGGCTCTTTCACCTTCCTTTTCCCTAAACGAACTTCTTTTCCTTAATCACTTATATGTATTTTACTATCTAAGCAATGAATACGAGAAAACTGCCTATCTAGAGAGCTGTCTTCCCGGATAAAATCTAAAGCTGAATCCAACCGTCACACACATTCTAAACTCTTATGTTTCCTACTTAGATTGCAGCTGGTCTACTTGTTTATTTTTTTAATCAAGAGAACCAACCTACCACAAAAGTACTCAGAAGCTGCTAACACAACAGAAAATAAATCCACAATAATCTCAATATCATTTTACATCTGTTTAAAGCAAACAAAACAGAACCACTGGCAATCTCCAAAAAACCCCAAACAGAATGAATTCCATACTCTGAAAGACTCCACACCAAGCATTCCAAAGACCAAATTATCTGTGGCAGCTGTAAAGAATAGCTGATTATTCAAGGGAAGCTTTACATAACTACAAGAAGTGAGAACTGGAAAGACGCTCTTCTCCTTTCTCCATTAAAGTCACTGAAATCCTAAAATAAGGGTAGAGTTTTGGCTGAGTTTAAAACAAACAAACCAACCACACACACAACCCTGTCAAGTTTCTCATAACTTAAATTACTCTGAAGCAGTCCTGACAAGGGGCTTCAGCCCCTGCTCTCACCAGTTGTCTGTTTTCCAGGAGCAGACTTCAGGGGAGCTACAGGGAGGCTTCGCTACTGCTCCCTGCTAGTTCTAGCATCTTGTGATCCTGACCATTTCCACCTAAGGGACTCAGCTTTCACCACGACTTGACTTCAGACCGCTCCAGGTGTGTTCTACCGGGGTGAAGAGATGCTGATTTGTTTTAAAAATTCTATCCTGCTGTATCTCTTAATATTTGCATGCAAAAAGATATATTAAAGTGAATAAAGACATTTGAGAGACAGGCGAAGGTCAACATCAGCCATCGTCACACATAACCATGATGAACCATGCGGCTGATCTCTCTAAACCACGAGTCAAAACTGACTGAGCAGCCACTTGGGGTCTGAGGCTCCAGGGTCAGCAAACAGGGTTAATGTTAAACCAAAAAAGGGAGGCTAAGAGCACAAGGGTTTCCCGGGAGTTAAATGAACTGGAGGGATGCTATGTTTCCTGAGACCCCTGGGAAGGTCCTGGACATGAGAGGGGAATGGAGGGAGGGGGGGAAAGAGATTCTGAGTCCCCAAATTACTCATATTTTCCACTTCCTGCCAAGGTTACAGATGGTGCTTCACACACACAAACATGCACTGCAGGCACTGTTCTTCAGGAAGCTGGAGAGAACCAGCCCATTACTTTTGTTCCTTTGGGAAGATGACTACATGTTGTTCCTCTGCTTTCAAGCCTTGATTTTTTTCCCCTCTTTTTTTAAGTGGCAGGCAGCAACCTGTCAACAAACAGACCTTAATGCCACCACTAAATGTCGAGCTTATTTCAACATTACCTCTGGAGCGGACTGCAAAGGTATAGTTGAGATAGGCAGCCCCTAAGATTCTGAGGTGGGGTGGTATTTAAACTAAAAATGTATTTTTGCACCTTAGGTGCATACTAGAGTAATAATCAGGCCCTATCAAACAGTTCCTTTTTGCTGTCTGATTCTTTCAGTTTATTTATTTATTTTAAATTTTATTAAAAATAATTTTTTTGGCCACACCACATGGCATGTGGGATCTTAGTTCCCCAACCAGGGATTGAACCCATGTCCCCTGCACTGGAAGCACAGAGTCTTAACCACTGGACCTTCAGGGAAGTCCCTTGATTCTTTCAGTTTAAACTGAAAAACATTAACTTTTCTTCCTTGTTTTGCTAAGCAGGTAGAACTAAGATAATTTGTGACATTTTCAGTTTGACCAAGTGATTTCCATAAATCAAAGAACCACTGGCAGAGGACATGATGACTATACTTCCTCCCCCAGACTGATTCTCCAAACAGAAAAGACTCTTGTGATGACACACTGGACTCAGTGAAATAATCTGCTTCCAAAAGAAATAGACACCTGACGTGACTTAACATTAAAAATTACGAATTAAACCAAAAAACCCCCATCCTACTTATTATAAACACTGTTAGCATAAACTAGTAGTCGACCTATTTTACTGATTTTCTACTTTTAAAACGTCTTAAATAAAATATTGTTATATTGTGTGCTATCAAATATATAAAATATTTAGTACAGATATCTGACCTATAATTTTAACATTTGCATTTGAAGTCAATAAAAGAGAAAATGAACTTGTTTTGATGGATCCAAAAATGAGAAATCAGGTGCATATTATACTTGGAATTCACATAACTACCTCAGCATCTAATTTATGTCTGTATTTAGTTTTGCATACATAACATAGAGAATATTTTCATAGATAAGCTGGTACAAATATTAGCAGTTAAAAAAAATGGCTTGCCTTGCAATTATGTTACGTTCTTCAATTAATTCGAGATGGAAGGAAAAATCCAAACAAGTAGGTAGACTGACAGCTACAGTTAATATGCTGATGTTAAAATTTGGTTACACTTTTGAGCATGTATATTTTTAAGTGCATTTTAAATTAGTTTAAATCCAAAAATCTGGAACCTCCAAAACACCAGTTCCACAAAAAACATTCTGAAAACCACTGTCCTATCTACCAAACTATTTAATTACTACACAGATGTGTGGCTGAGAAGTTTAGTCTACAAGTCTCAAACCTTTTTTTTTTTTTTAATTATTTTATTTTTTGCTGCATTGGGTCTTCGTTGCTGCGTGCAGGCTTTCCTCTAGTTGCGGCAAGCAGGGGCTACTCTTCGTTGCAGTGTGTGGGCTTCTCACTGTGGTGCCTTCTCTTGTTGTGGAGCACGGGGCTCTAGGCGCGCGGGCTCAGTAGTTGTGGCGCATGGGCTTAGCTGCTCCGCGGCATGTGGGATTTTCCTGGACCAGGGCTTGTACCCGTGTCCCCTGCATTGGCAGGCGGATTCTTAACCACTGCGCCACCAGGGAAGCCCTCAAACCTCTTTTTTTTTTTTTCCTTTGCGGTACGCGGGCCTCTCACTGTTGTGGCCTCTCCTGTTGTGGAGCACAGGCTCCAGACGCGCAGGCTCAGCGGCCATGGCTCACGGGCCCAGCCGCTCCGCGGCATGTGGGATCTTCCTGGACCGGGGCACGAACCCGTGTCCCCTGCATCGGCAGGCGGACTCTCAACCACTGCGCCACCAGGGAAGCCCCCTCAAACCTCTTAAGTCTGTTTTTTCCTCATCAGTACCAGACCCCACACAAGTGATTCTCCATGGGTTGCTCTGGTGTCCTTGGGCCATAGAAGTTTCCAAAAGGTACCCCAGGTGTCCTCTCCAGGGGGAGTTCTGCCACAAGCTATACTGACAGCATAAAGCGGTTCAACAGTCTGAGGTGCCCTAGCTGTATTTCATCATGAAGTGAGTCCAATAAAAGAGAATTTCTATTTATGTTTCACAGGAAAAGGTATGAAAAAAACAAAACTGGGTTTAGGATGCCTGGTTAAAAGAGGTGTGTTCTCCTACATCATAGTGGGTATTTTTGCTACCTGACAAATCAATCATATGTCAGTTGCAGGTTCAGTAGTCACTGTAGTCTAACACAGACTAGCGATACAGTCAAGGAGAGTATAATTCAACTCTTTTAACCTGGAAATAATGTATACTCAAAAATCAATGACAATGATAAGATGTTTCATACACTGACATACATTAGACTTTTTCCAGCCTGCATTTAAATTGAAAAGTTACCTGGAGCTAGTCATGGAAAGAATCATCCACTCACTATAACCACAAACCTATGGTCCTCTATAGCACAAAGAAAAGGATTCTTTGGGTCCTCAAACAAGATTTTCTCTCTCTTTTGTCCCTAAACCTTCTGATAATATTTCACTTCACAACTCAGAACTGAGAGTTGGTGGAATCAACGATACTGCTTCTTATTCATGCTGGTGCTATACAGAGCAACTCTCCGTAGGTCTTCTGTCAGGCTGACTGCTTTCCAGAGATCATTTTGCTCTTTGTCATTAAGTTCTTCATTCAACATCAACATGTTTTGCTCTTTCATCAGAGACCAGCTGACAACCAGAAAAACCTCTGAAACTACCAGTTATCTGATGTTTACATTTTTTTTTTACTCAGAGAAACAATATTTAAGTACAGTCTTAAAAAATTCAAACACAAAAGTATAAAATAAAAACTTAGTCCCCTTCAATCTCTCCTCTCCTAACCTCTTTTACAAATTGTTAACAGTTTGGTGTATATCCTTTTAGATATTCTTATACATCTATGTAAACAATTACTGTTTACTTATCTGCTTTCTATAAATTGGGATCATACATACAGTTCTATTTATTGCCTCTCAAGTTATCAAAATGTCTTGGAAATCTGTCTGTACTTGCAGAGCTATCCCAGTGGCTGGCAAACCGTGGCCTGGGGGCCGAAGTCAGCCCACATCTGTTTTGTAAATACAGACTTATTGGAACATAGTCACATTTATGTCTTGTCTATGGCTGCTTTTGTGCTGCAAGAGCTGGGTAGGGTCGTCACCACAGACACCTAATAGTCTGCAGAGCCTAATGTACTTACTATCAGTTCCTTCACAGAAAAAGCTTGCCGACCTTTGATCTATTCTATTTTTACTATTGGCCTAATATTCCACCTGATGAATAAATTATATTTTACTGTTGGACATTTAGTTCCTTTAAAATTTTCCACAGTATGAATAATGCTGCAATGAGTAAGTACCAAGGATTATACCTTGAGAACTCTTCTTTCTTTATTTCTTTATTTATTTTTTGGCTGTGCTGGGTCTTTGCTGCGTGCGGGGCTTTCTCTAGTTGCGGCGAACGGGCTACTCTTCATTGTGGTGTGCGGGCTTCTCACTGCGGTGGCTTCTCTTGTTGCAGAGCATGGGCCCTAGGCACGCGGGCTTCAGTAGTTGTTGCTCACGGGCTCTAGAGCACAGGCTCAGTAGTTGTGGCACACGGGCTCAGTTGCTCTGCGGCATGTGGGATCTTCCCGGACCAGGGCTTGAACCCGTGTCCCCTGCATTGGCAGGCAGATTCTTAACCACTGCACCACCAGGGAAGTCCCGAGAACTCTTCTTATAAGCGACTGTGTAATAAGCAACTTGAGAAAGGTGCCTCTAATTACATATTCCAACCACTAAGAAGAAAGGATCATCATGTGATGTGATAGAGGTGCTAAATACGGCTACAATGGCAATCAGATTACAATATATAAATGCATCAAATTAATGCTCTGCATTCTTTAAGTTTACACAATGTTACATGTCAAATATATTCAGTTTTAAGAAAAAGAGCAAGAGAAAGGTGCCTGGCACATTCGGCTGCTCAATGAATATCTGTTGACGAACTGCTTTTGAATGAACCACAGTGCCTTGCACAGTTCAGGTAACTGAAGATAAGAAACTCAAATGCATACTTACTGGTAGTTAAATGTAAAAAATAAATCCAGTCTGAAGTCATCAAGATCTTCTAGAATATTCACCCAGCTTTCCCCCTACTGAAGCAGAGGACAGAGTGGAAGCCATTTTCTCTTATATATATATATATATATAATAAATATAAATCAGAACAATCCACTGAGGACACAGAACACTGAAGTATGTGAAAATCTCCATGAGGATTCTTCAAGAACTACTTTCATTCTTGAAGTTTTATTCAGTTATTTTTCAAACCCACCCCTTGGTTGTGTAGTACTCTGAGCAGTAGAGAGCATCCCCCTCAACTGGGGAGAGGATGTGTGGTCTCAGGGCACATAGTGGGAGCTGGGACTGAGACCCCTAAATAAAGCCAACAGCTTTAAACTAAAGACTGTAACAGCCATGCTGAAGGGCCTGGAGAAAGTCCACCTACTGGCCCTGCAGAAGCAGCAAGGAAACCTGCCCTCCCCAGGACGCTGAGTGAGAATTCTGTATCACATATGAATCCAGGGTCCAAATTTACACCATCCATATCTCCTGGAACCCTGAGTTAAGAAATCTTCTCTAGAGGTTTAATGGAATCCCAATCTAGGAATGATGAAACCCTGAGGGATCCAGCTGAAACAAATGCAGAACTGCTGCATCACAGGGTCACTGTGACAAAACAGGGAATCTAGAGGTTCCCACGGGAGGGAAAAATGTCTTATAAAGCTGAAGCTGAACTTACAAAACAAAAAAACCCAGATACCATGTAAGGAAGCAAACTGCTATGAAGAAGCATTAGCAAATGCACAGGCAAGAGAAGATGTTGAGAGTTATTAAAAGTCCCTAATGGAAAGAACAGAATCTATACTGCTCGGGGATTTTCTTTTCTGCATGCTCAGTTATGCATTAGTTTTCTAAAAAATATATTTTATTGAAAATACATATTTAAAAATTACGTTTTATAGCAGAAAGCAGGTGTTCAGTGTGCTGTACTGATGAAGTTCCTTGAATATTAATTTCATGCTGCCAGTCAAGAAATATGACCTTCCCCTATTCTTCTCTGAGACCAGTACTCCCAAAATGGAGATCAGGCACTTGGCAGGAGGGATGCACAAAATGATTCTTTGAAATAGAGGAGGAAATTTTTACAGCTCTCACTTATATTGACTTAAAAGAGAAATGGAGTTAATATATAGACTGATAAATGGGTGGCTCACTCAGCCTCAGTGTTAGGCAGCTTCCTGTTATGTTTGATCCTAGAGGATTCTGGAAGGAAGAAGAGGCCCTCGGAAGGTAGGTCAGGGATGTGTAACAGCTTCCTCGTTCGTTTACTTTCAGCATCTTGTGATGAATGGGAATTTACAGGTGCTCAATAAAGTAAACTTATAAATTATATTTAGTTTCAACTAAAATAAAATGAAAAAGAGACAAATTCCTGCAAAGAAACTGTGCATCTAGGACAATATTAAGAAGACTAATAACTAACCAGCAAACAAGAAAATGGCAAACCTGACTTCTCATTCCTAGAATGAGCTCCTTGTAATTATAGTATAGGACATGTACGTAATTTTTTACACACACATTACACACACACACACATACCCCGTGTGAGTAGACTAAGTATGTTTTAATGATAGATAAACATACTAAAAAGTGCTTGGTGACTACTGCCCTAGACAACCAAGTTATTCTAGTATTGAGAAGCTGTCTGTGTCCAGTGGCTAAGAAACTGAACTGGTGACTGGTGTCCTAAGAATGAGTCCTATTAGAACCTGGGCTCCAGAGTAACATGCTGGGGGGATACTGAACAGTGACAGTCTCAAGGTCACATAAAATGTGTTACTATGCTGGAGTCGTTATCATCGTCCCAGTAAGTCACACATGAAGGAGGACATAAATGTGTGTGATATCTGCACACGAGGATGAAAAAAGAGATGAGAGCTCCCCGGAAGTTTTCTTTAAAAAAAAAAAAAATAGGACAGTAAAACAAATATGGCTGTAGACAATATTGGGGTATAATATATCCATAAGAGGCATTTTACAAGCACATGAGTGTTAACGCCAGTCGTTTAAAAAGTCACAACAGCTGCAGCGTGGATAAGACAGGCTGTGTGCCAGCTGTCACTCCACTCTTTCTCTAAATATCAAGGAAGCAAGTGAGTGGAAATTATTATTGCAGTAACTTAGACTCTGCTCAAATAAAGTTTTAAACATTTCAAATTTCAGTAAGTTAACTATTTTTAGTAACAGATCACTTGGGATACTTCACATAAGTGACTGAAATCAAGACAATGTCATGACATCATGGTCTGAGAAGTGCTTCTTGGAGTCTGAGTTAGTCACTATTTGGTCTGAATTGGTTACAGGTATGACAAGATCCAAATCACCTCAGCCTCTGGAAGAGTGGACCTTTACACTGGCCACTTCTGACCACAAGCAGCCTCCTTGATTTTCCTTGGTGTGCACTATGAATATTATTACTTTCTATCTGTGTGCAACCACAAAATTTTGAGATGTAGTGCCTCAGAGCAAGGATCTGCAAATTAACAGCCTGTGGGCCAAATCTGGCCTGTAACCTATTTTTGTATGGCCCATGAACTACAAAGGGTTTTTACATTTTTAAATGGTTGAAAAAATAGAAAAGACTAATATTCCATGACACATGAAAATTACATGAAATTCAAATTTCACTGCCCATAAATGAAGTTTTACTGGAACACAGCCATACTCATTGGTTTATGTATTATCTATGGCTGCTTTTGCACTACAGCAGCGGAGTTCAGTAGTGTGGCAGAGACTGTATTGCGCATGAAGTCTAAGAAGTCTGCTATCTAGACAGAAAAAGTTAGCCATCCTCTGTCTCAGAGCATATCGTCAAAACCAGGAACCATGTTCAGTTAACAGACTTGGCTTTAAGGTGGTAGTAAGCAGGTCAGCAAGAGGTCAATACGGAACGTCTCTGCACGCGAAGGTACTCTCCCTCTCCCTTGGCAGTTTCCATGACTTGACGCTGGTCAATGGCTGAAGCATACACCAAAGTACTAGAGCAAAATATGAGCATATACGACCTGACAAGGGACTGCTGGGTAGCTTGAGGGTTTGAGGTTATGAGACTGTTTTCATGCTGACATGGACTTCTGGAATAAGGTAGTGGCTTAGGGACAAAAGGACAGGATATTTAAAATTGGGCTGTCTGAAAAAATTATAGGCTGTATGTTATATATCTAGAATTAATTTCTTCAATGCTATTTAAAGAGAGATAGAAAAAGGGCTACTTCTCCACATAAACGAGGAACAGATTAGGGGTGGGAAGGACAGGAAACTAGAAATGAGTTTTTCTGAGCCAAGAGCGTTCCATCACACAGGAAGAAGCACGTCTCTTACTTGCACAAGTATAGGCGTCTTTGTTGGTGAAAGGCTTCGTGCACTGGCTACAGCTGATGGGACCCACAATAGGGATGGAACTGAAAGTGTGCCCGTTCAGAGTCTTCTTGTCCTTCTCCTTCTCTTTGGCATCTTTCTCCTTCTCCTTAATTTTATCTTTCTCCTTTTCCTTTTCCTGCCAAAGAAAACAATCGACAGTTAACTGAAGGCCTTCAGTTAACACTAGAAGGCCTTCCCTTCTGGAAGGGTACCCAGCTGGCATGTGGTCAACAGTGGCTGGTGAATGTTTTGGATGAAAATTTGGAACACTGTCCTGGACAAAATTTTTTTTTATTAACCTGTGGACATTTGAGCTACGTTAGAAAAACCTTAAGAGGACTGGGAAGGCTAAACAGTTCTGTCAGTGGCTTATTCACTGGTTATTTATGCCAACAGACACATTCATTGCCCAATGACCAGCACCAGAGAGAAAGAGGCTTCTGGTGCTGGAGGAGGAGTCTGCAGTGGCCGCGAATCCTCCTCAGTGAGCCACAGCTCGGCCCATGGGGGAAGCCGGCAATGAGCTCAGGGCCAGCTGCAGGCAGGAAGCAGAAGAAAGGACGGTGACAGTTCTGGGACCAGCCTGAGGGAGAGGAAAGATGATTGGGCAGCATCAAAAATGGCTCGAGGGTCCCCTCTGACTGCCTCCCAGCCATCACATGTCCCCACGTGAGGGCACATCTCTGATGTTTCCTCCCTTACTCTAGCCAGAAATATTAACTATCCCCCCACATATACATTTTCTATTCTTACTAATTAGAATTTCAAGGTTCATAGATATTAACTTTGGCCCAATTTTCAAATTGGGGGAGGAGGGATTTAAACCCTAAAAATTTAAAGAAATACTAATGAGTGCTAGATCCTTAATAAAATACCCAAAGCTGCCAGGGACATTTCAGGTACACACTACTGTCAAGAGACGAGGGCTGTGGGGTCTAACTATATGCTCTCCACAAGAGGTCCTTCACAAACATGGTTAGGCACACGCTCGGCTGGTTAACCAATACCAAATGAATAATTCTCTTTCAAACTAACTGGACCATGAACTACAATTCACAGAGGTAGGTAGAATGCATTCATTAGTTGTCATCACCACTAGCCCTGGGGTACCCATTTTCCAGGGCATACAATACTACTGTTGTAATCTAAAAAAATTCCTGGAAAATAGGTACCCCAAAGTCAGTGATCCTGACAACTACCAAATGCCTTACATTTTAAATCAATGCCTTCTACATACATTATTTCATCTGATTCAATAATTCTGAGGTGAGTAGGGTGGGCATTATGCTTCCCATGTTCTAACTGAAAAGAGCAAGATAATAAACAGCAGCTAAAAGTTTGAACAGTTACTGTGTGCCAAGCACTGTAGTATACAATTGACATGAATTTTCTCATACATTGGGTACAACCCAATGAACTAAGTACCAGCTATGATCTCCATTTCACATTTGAGGAGACTGAGGCTTAGAGATGTCTCATACTGTACTGGAGGCCACACACCAGTAACTGCCCAAGCTGGAATTAAGTTCCAGATCTGCCAACTCTAAAGCTCAGCTCTCATTCACTACGCTCTACTGCAAAGGGCTGGAGAGGTCTGTTCACTCACAGAAGGTCACACAGCAAATGATCTGCAGTTAAAATCAGAACCCAGGTCTTCTGACTTCCTATTCAGAACCCATCTGCTATACTGAAATGGTGAATATTTGCTAAGTCTATGATTCATGTAAACTCCTTTGTTAACAGAATGAATATCATAAAACTCTATGAGCCAAATTGCTACACTTTAGAACCATAAAAAATAATGGAGAGGAAGGGAGAAAAACAAACTACTTCACTTTACAAAACAGGAAACTGCTCTGAGTGAAAATTCGTAACTGCTAAAGTATGCAAAACTAATGAAAATAATAAAAATTGAGTTTTTCTAATAATTTCTTTCTTTTAACTAAATTTTGCTAAAGGCTTCTTCATACATAAAATGTTAAACTGAAAAGCACCTGACATTTTGCTCAAGAAAGCTTAAAAAAAAGCATGCTGTAAGAGTTAAGAAAATCTTCTATGGGGACTTCCCTGGTGGCGCAGTGGTTAAGAATCCACCTGCCAATGCAGAGGACACGGGTTCGAGCCTTGGTCCGGGAAGATCCCACATGCCATGGAGCAACAAAGCCCGTGCGCCACAACTACTGAGCCTGCGCTCTAGAGCCCATGAGCCACAACTACTGAGCCCACGTGCTGCAACTAGTGAAGCCCACGCACCGAGAGCCCGTGCTCCGCAACAAGAGAAGCCACCACAATGAGAAGCCCGCGCACTGGAATGAATAGTCCCCGTTTGCCGCAACTAGAGAAAGCCCGCGTGCAGCAACAAAGGCCCAACGTAGCCAAAAAATAAATAAATTTAAAGAAAAAAAACCTCATTTCTACCTTTAAAAAAAAAAAAAGAAAAACAAAACCTTCTATGGCAACTCTCTCAAGCCTTGCAATGCTCTTCGAATCTGAATAGATAATAAATTATTTCCTCATCCTTTGCAACAATCCAAACTAGCTCCTCCAGGGATAAAAACAACAAAAAACAATAAACTCCACTGTCTCTTTCTGTATTTATTAGGTTAGTGCTTTAAAGAAGTCAGGCGCTTACCTCCCCATGTTTTGGTCCTATGAATCTCACTGTTATAAGGGGTGCTTCATGAAACCGACCCCATTTTACCGACATGATTCGATCCCCATGCCAGGAAATGTGTTCTCACGGAAGGAGGGGCTCATGCCGGCGGGGCACAGCCCAGCAGCTTCGAGCTGCCATCAGAGCAACCATTAGAGAAACGGTAAGAGGAAGCCACGGACTGGTTGAGAAAGGGAAGGAGGGAGGGCTGAGGCTGTTTGTTTCCTTAAGACAAGCTTAACTATTTGCACGCTGCCAGTACAGCCAACCACCCTAGTTACAAAGAACACAGGACACGAACGAGAACAAATTCCCCCTAACACAGTGTGTGTGGACAGTACTTAAGTTCCAAGATGGGAACTCTGGCAAGACTGAGGCCGATTTTTTAACACCAGAAGTTAAGGAACACATCTGTTTAATTAGATGTGCTCATTTTATAAAAAGCAATACATTTACAAAGAAAACTTTTTTTAGTGAAGTCGTGCCTGTGGGTAAGGCGGTGATTGGTAGTTTCCTCAAGTTTGACTTTTCCTTAACACCTGCCAAAATGCTTTTTAAACCTGTGTGCTGGGGAAATAGAAACTAACAATATTTAAAGAGAAAACTGCAGGTAACAACTATACTAGGATACTATGAGGGAAAGTGATATTTTCGTTTTTCTAAACCTACCACTTGAGACAAGTAATTATAATAAAAAAAAAAATCAGAGAACTTTCTGGAAAACTGTGGAGCATGCTGTGATTAAGCAACTGTCACACTGCAGGTCTTTAATCAAAGAAGGAAGGAGAGAGATAATGGTATCTAATGCTGATTTAAGCCTCTGCAAACACAACTCTACCCTAGTCGGCACCTTTGAAAGGCGGAGGGGTTTAGTTCTTTTTTAGACACACCACAGGAACTGGGAGTTGAAGCTGAATGTCTTGTTACGAAGTCATGGAGTACATTAACAGCTGTGCATGAGTCTGATCCTTACATCCGAAAATGCCTGCTTCAAGTCAGATTAAGAATTTGTCTCAAACATCCCTGTCTCCCTGTTGTTTGCAAAGAGGAAAGCTTAGAAAAAAGAAAACCAGTGTGACAGGATGGTTTAAAGAGGGTCACCCCACTCCCTCTGTGAATGCGGACATTATGCATATTAGTGTTTAAATACTCTGCAGCAAATAAACTTACTTAGCAGGAAACAGTACTACCTCTTAAAGATACTAAAAAACAAAAGCAGAAACTGCCAGTCTTCCTGTTATACTTCCTGTTTAGGTTCTCCCTCTTTCAAAAAAAGATTCAAATATTTACCTAATAACTCGTGCCAGTTAATGAGAATTCTTAAAAGGACATATAAAGGATGAGTACTCAATTTCCCCCAAATTTCTCATATACTGGCTACCGGTATGAGAATATATGTATAATATATATAGTGTATACTATGTTATACATAGTATATTATATATACAACAGAGTGCTTATACTAATTAACATAAAAACCAGTGCTAACATTTATAGTAGCATCTTCAATTTTTTAAGCATTATGGAGAACTAACATTATTCAACAGTTAAAGAGTAGAGCTAGCATCATCAAAACAAGAAATTATTCACTTATTTTTGTGTTATCCTTTAGAGAATAAAATACTTCTGAATGGTAAAGCTCTCCTGTGGGTACAATGGCAAATAAAGACAAGGTATTTAATTTTAACATAAAATATATTACTTCACCATTTCCCCTATTTCTTACTATCTTTGGTACGTTGACAAAAGCTGAGCTGTCCTATGGGGGGATAAAACAACCTTATTTAAAGTGAGCTAGTAACAATGATCAAAGATGACTCTTAAGCTTCTTAATATATTTGGCTACTGGGGCACCTAAACCCCTGATAATGTGAAAAGAATTGCAATCCAGGGTTACAGGTTTGTAACTTTTTGTGAATTTCCACCACTAGAGATAGCAAGCCCCCAGAGATCAAACCTTGAAGCCAAGAGCCTGAAAGAGGAAGCAGCCTCACTGCAAAAGAGTGCTGTCACTTTGACAAAGGAGAAGATGGGAGGTGACAGGTCAACTGATGCCGTCTTGCCACTGACGACAGGCTGCACTTGTACACAAATTGCCTTCTTTTCTCCTGCCCCTTCTCTTCATCCCCGTACTAGCAAACTCCAGTCCTTTGAGGTTATGAAAAAAGTTAAAGGAAAAAGATACTGTGCAGTAACAGTTCACTCTTGTTGAAGAGTGAACATGAAATGAAGAGTTCTACTTGCTACAAGTCAGATCACAAGGTATGATCTAGTCTGTTACCTGAAGCATACTTCTCTGCGCTTCAGTCTGTAAAATAAGGAGGCTGGTGCGAGACTTTTTTAAAGGTCAGGTCCCAGTTTCTAAATTCAGTCTTACATCATTTCATTCTTGTCTGTTTGTATTACCTCGTCAATGCGATCAGTGGTGTATTCACTGCTCTGCCCTTAAGTCAGTGGTACTAGGCGGTGGATGGAAAGGGGGATCTCCACTTTATACTGGTCTTCCAATTAAAAAGTTTGTTTGAAGAAAAGAGTCCACATTTTAAAAACAAGATAAAAAACAACAGCAACATTTGAAATCATCCAAACAGATCATAAAAATTTACAAGGTAAAGACTATGTGGCTTTGGTCCTTCCGGGTGCTTGTTAGTACCCAGCAGAATGCTGATTACAGAAGCCACTCAATAATATTTGGCCAAATTATACTGAACTTTCAAGGAGATTTTCTTTTGTTGATGCCAACCAGTGTCCAAGCGAGCAGTGATAAGTAAGACAGATATGGTTCTATTTTAAGCCTTGCTGCCATATGTAGAATAATGATAAGCATTCTGCCCGCTTTAACCTTAATTTTTTTGAATTATAAAACAAGGCTGGGCTTCCCTGGTGGCGCAGTGGTTGAGAGTCCGGCTGCCGATGCAGGGGACGCAGGTTCGTGCCCCGGTCCGGGAAGATCCCACATGCCGCGGAGCGGCTGGGCCCATGAGCCATGGCCGCCGAGCCTGCGCGTCCGGAGCCTGTGCTCCGCAATGGGAGAGGCCACAACAGTGAGAGGCCCACGTACCGGAAAAAAAAAAAAAAAAAAAACACCAAAAAAACACAAGGCTAAGCATGAAGTTAACGCTTAAATATGTGACTATTCTAGAAACGATCAGCAAGACTCTTTTTTCCCCTAGAAAATTCTGAATTTATTATTCCAAGATTAAGTATCATTTCTACATTTTACACTATTTATTTGTAAAATAATAGTTCACGATTTGCTAGACTCTTTGCATCTTTTCCATTTTGCCCACTTTCTGTCCATTCTGCATTTGGGCAGGAGAAATGAAGAGAAAACACAATTCTGGTGGCAGGTTTTGTGGAAAAATTTATCTGAGTGATGACCAAATCTAGTATCTGCTAAAAGAAAGAGATCTTATTTACAAAACTCAGTAAAGTACATTGGCTCTACTTCTACCAGCCCACTTACCTAAGAAGCTTGTCTGCGTTTGCGCTGGTGGCGGGGGTGTGGGTGGCGTGGTGCATGCACTTTTACAACGATACCCTTGGCGTCCAGTGCTTGTTTATTCCCACACTTCTCAGTACGTACGTACCTGTGTATATGTGTCTAACACACACACACATAGTGATTCCTGTGCAAGAACTCCGTAACTGATTTCCCTTTTTTTTTTTTCTTCTTACTTTGCTGGAGTTTGGGTGGGTGAATAGAGTGTAGGGGAGTGTGAGGCAGAAAGTTTTTCCCCACTAATTTGAAATGGAATCTTTTGGTTTAGCTCCAGGAATTGGTATAAGAAAGTTAATGCCTTTTCTTTACCCCTTTCTTTCTAAAAACACATGAAAAAAATATTAGAAGAATAGTTATCTCTACGTGGGATTATTACAGGTAATTTTTATTTCCTTATTTTTCCCAGATAAGGTACCTTACTCCTAGAAAAGGGAGATAATATCTACCATACACGGTTGTAGAAAGGATTAAATGAGATTCTATATGGAAAGTTCTTAGCCTATAGTAAAAACTCAATTGGTGGTATCACCTCTTATTGTTATTTTCCTTGCTGTTAGTCTTCTTCAAATATTAGGCTATTTGAGCCAGCATCTCTGAACTTATTTCCACCTGTCCCCATCATTTAATTAGTTTCCTGGTGTGTGCAGGTTGTGCCTGGAGCCTACTGAGGGCCTGCTGAGGTGGCCACACAGAAGCGCCCACGAGAGTACTTACCCTGCTCTTCTTACTGCTGGACATTTTATTCTTGATGTAGCTGAACGTACGACTGACTTTTGTTCCACTCTTCCCTTCAAAGTCTTTCTTGGAGGGGCTTTGTGGCAGGAAATTAAAGTTCTCTTCTGTTATACTAAATAGAAAAAATAAGAGTTTTTAAAAAGATTACAGAAGTTGAGTTTTTAAAATTACAACGCTCTACATATAATTCTTTGTAACCATCGTCATGTATTAATTTTAGCTACAAGTCACAGCCAACTTATATACTCACATGAAAATGGGAAAAGGAATAAGAGGTGGACAGAGGCTGCTGAATGGTTTTATACAATAATATCTATCTGAGAACAGAGCACGCCAGAATGCCCATGTTCTAATGTCAAAGCTTGGCTAAGTTTTCTTGTATCACTTATTAGTGTTTTACTAATGGGTTTTTGTGATCTGATGATAGAGTCTAAAGATCAATTATTCATTAATTATTTTATCTGAAATTTTAAAATCTAAGCACCCATTTATAAACTTCTTTGCATTAAATACGTGTTTGGAAAGAAACCCGTATATGTGATGCAAACCAAGGAATTTTTATGACTGAATGGATATCCAAGTTCCCTAACAGCAGAGATCACACCTCTTTTTCAGTCCTCTGGCACACTGGACAATCAATACGTGAATTCAGCTATGCACAATTTTAGGCAGGCAAAACAGTAGGCCAAACTGACACATAGTGTAGAAAGATCCATTCTAGGAGTTTCACAGAGATCCAGATGCACTGACCTACTTGTTTAGGACACCTGTATTCTAAGTTCACCCATGATGGGCATGTCTGGACCCTAGGAAATTCACAAAGGTTGATTTCCTCAAAGAATGCTGGGCCCTTGTACACATAATAATTTGTATACATATACAATTATGTACAGTTGTATACATAATCTATTATATAGAAATATTCAAACTACTTTTCCTAGGTGTTCTCGAACAGTTATATTAGAAGTTTTCCATAGAAAGTAGTGTTTGCCTCAAGGGCCTCTGTGAGAGGGCAGACAGGCAGAACCACAAGGGCCCTAGTCAGTAGCTAAAGTCTATTTATATATAAAATATTGTTTACAGTATAAGGCAGTCTGTTACTAAGATAAAGGGGAAATGGTGTGAAAATCACCACTCTAGAAAGAACGAAGAATAGGTAAACTATGACAGAAGTGCAAAGAAGAGCACTCATATTGAGAGAGTTCTGGATCACTGAGTCACAGCTGACGCCTTTGTGAAAAGGAAGGCGACTTAAAAAACACTGTGGGGTAACAGTCAGAACCCCATTTATGCTTAGATTAGAATATTTAATCTCATAAGCTTGAAAAGAGGAATACAAAAATAAACAATGAGTCAAAATAGCAATCTTTTGCCTGCTGTCAAGTAAAGAACCAATTCACTTATTTGGACAGAGGTGTGTACCATATCAATGTATACAAAAGAAAATAGCTTTAAAGCTTAAAATGGCTAAGAAGGCAGCAATACTGCATTAACACAAACACACACACACAAATTATGCAACAAAATGTTCTTAAGACTTAGGAATTATAAATTCCCATAAGCAAAGAGTGCAAAGTTCATAAAGCTAAATATAAGTGTATCCTTATGTGAATAAATGCAAACAATAATCTTTATTATTCAGATGGTGTAAAGAATAAAGGTGGAAAACTATTCAAGACGTTAATTAAAAAGGATATAGCCTTCATTAAAAAAACATTTCTAACCATTATTCCAAATTTATCAGTCAAGGAAGTAAGATTCCAATGAGCTCAATTAACTTAGTTTGCCTAAATGCCGTAAGACATTTCGGATTTCCTTTATTTCATCTTGGGAAAAGGAGTAACAAAATAAATATATAGTACCTCTCAGTCAGATTAGCATTGGTGCTGTGGAAGGGCCGTGAATCTAGAAAACAGGAACGGTAGAATAAAAGTTAGAACAAAAGGATTTTACCTGGATAACAGATAAAATGTTTAACGTTTTTACGACTGACACAGATAAAGCAAAAATAGCCTTTGAAAGCCAGTGTGGGATGCCTTCTCCTCATGAGGGTTTGGAAGAGGGAAAATTAAAAATGAAACCCTCAAATCAGAATTGGAAAATTGGCAGCAGTGGGGAGTGAATTTCCCATGTGGAAAAAAATTTTAATCCAGGATTCAAGTAACCAAACAAACCCCAAATCAACTTAAAAAAAAAAAAAAACTCAAATGCACGTTTAATTCCTGTTCTCGTGAAGGTACAGAGTCCATAGGCCATCTTTCTGAGATGATGTCAGGGGAGAAATATACAAAAGGAAATTAAATGTCATCCTGTATGCTGTTAATTTTGCTGTCATATATTTCTATGCTAAAAATCTAGCTAATATAGGTCTGATATTTTCTTAAGCATTCCTAGAAATGGATTAGTGAACAGGAAAGAGCATCAGAGCTAGCCTATAAGGTCTAGGCCCTGCCACTAATTTGGGGTGAGATCTCTGGATTTCATTTCTTCATCTATGAAATAAAGAAGATAAAACAGATGCTAAGGTTCTTTCCAGGTTGATACTGATCAAATGAGTAGGCCAGATACATTTTTCCTCCTTCCACAACTATCAGACTGTAAACTAAAATGGGTCATTAAATCTAAGGCTAAGTCAGATAGGACAATAAGTAGAACAAATACAGAAGGAACAATACCATTATTTTACCTACGACATGTTAATCAAGGTTGAGCTACTTTAGGACTTAGATGAGAGAAAGGCCGCAATCACACAATGATTAATGGTTTCCAAGGTTTTAGGAGATCAGGTATAGAAACACTTTCGGTGTATGATTCCAGGTAGACAAAGGTTGCTCTGTATAACTACTGTTATAATGTGGACAAAACACACCCTTTCTCCTTGAGGTTACTGTGAGTAAAACTTTAATTTGATAGAGATTTGAAAATGTTCCACTACCAGATTACCAGCATTTGGAACTCTTAAAAACTCCAAATTGTTCCAGATTCTGAATAGAAATGCAAAGTTGAAGTTATTACTAACATACAGCCAACAGGTGGAAATAATGCATGAGAAACTTAAAAATGAATTCTAAGTCTTCAAAAGATTGCCTTCTATAGTTTTTCCTTTTACGTATTTGGGGTTCTTCTTCTATTTCAGTTATAATGCATGGTAACAGTAGCCAGAAGAAAGAGAAAGATGAAGAGTAAGATCTGGGATCTATCTTCCAGCTCTGCATGATCTAGGTGTGAAACCATCAGCATTTTAACATCAGAATGCCTTAATTTACTTAAACAAAAATCAAGAGTATGGTTTAGATTTGGGGGCTTTAAAAATTTTTCCACTCAAGGAGCCCTGAATGATATAAACAGCATTAAATTCTCTCAGGCTGCCAGGATTCTGTTGTACACTTTATCAATTACCTAGTAAGTTACCACCCTAGTGATATGAACAAAGTAAAAATAAAACCCATAAAGAAAAACACCAACCAGCAGAGAGCATGGCCAAGAATAAGCTCCCAGAAGGTCTCTGTCAAATAAACTAAAAACAAATACGTGATTTGAATACTGGGAGAATCTATGACTCCTATAAGGATTTCCAACTTTTTGGCTGCTGAAAGGTATTTTAATTCATTTACTATGACCTCTGAGATGTGGTTCTGAAAACAGTGATTAATCCACCAATGTTTCTAAAATCAATGCCCCTGAAATTCCTAAAGTGTCATCAACTTTTCAGGGCATCTAAGAATATGATATAACCAATGTTACTTCCATGATATGATGGTAGAAATCTGTCATTGAAGTTAGCCTATGAAGTACTGTTGCACGTAAATAGCATATTTCAACTAGACCTTTTTTTTTAAAAGGCATGAAATAACCTGCAGACCTAATATAACAACATTCCAGGACTGGAACTACTGGATGGACACAGTCAATATTTTTTAAAGTATGTTCCTTGGAACACTCGTCTCATGAGATGTTACGCATCATCATGAACATACTGTAGTTACCTAGGTTAGTAAGTCTGGGAAACACCGCATACTGAATGCTGCCTTGGAAATTCACAATATACACATTAGCCTTTGAAACCTGCTTAAACCAGTTTCCTAAATTTATACGGCCTGGAACCAGCCCTTTCTTTTTCTTCCTTTTCCCCCTTCCCCATAATTCTCATTGTATTTTTGAGTTTAAGGAACACATTCTGAGGAATGCTGGATATTTGATTCAAAGGTTTCTTCAAGCTTCTATACTTTTATGATTACATCAGGTTGGACTAACTGAGTAACCAGTGCTGATTTACTGAATAACCAGTCATAATTTTACTAGTGGTAGAAGAAATACTACTGGGACCTTAGTTGTTTTTTTTTTTTTGCCGTGCTGACCTATTTCCCAGCATATTACAAATACTTTGAGATGAAACAGCTTTGAGAATTTCTGAACACTCAAAGTTGCAGACGGATTTTCACAACTTCCCTCCTATGACAACTGGTATAGACTGAATATCTTGTGTGCCTAAACCAAATGCCTTTTAATTGTGAGAAAATATTGAACATATAAGACTTTCATTTGTGCATAAGTCACTTTCCTTTAAGAACAATGCAAAATTGTCACCCTGAGCTTGATATTGCTTAAATATTAAATTTTAATATTTAAATAATTATTTAAATATTGCTAAAACTTAGGATCACCAAGTGGTAGGGAATTAGGATGCTTAATCATATGGATATTGTAATTGCCTGAGACTCATATGAGTTATATGAAATGAAAATAATTTATTATTTAACTTTATATTAGAAGTAGTTTTTCCATTAAAAATAGCAATCCTGGAATCATCTAGAAATCCTGCACAATTGAGAACAGTGATTTTCATGGGGGTGGGGGGGATTCATTTCCTCTCCAAACTTACTAAAACTGATACCTTATAAAGTTTTTAAACTAGGTTATTATCAAGTAACAATATAATAATCTGAAACCTACAGTGTAGTAAAAGGATTGAAAAATAAAAGTTCAAAAGGAGAAAAGGTAGGGAAACAAATATCTAACTTCCACCCAATAATCCATGTGGTTTAATCTCAAAGAAAAGGTATTCTTAAATAAATGGCCTGGGGGAGTTCCCTGGTGGCCCAGTGGTTAGGATTCCAGGCTTTCACTGCCATGGCCTGGGTTCAATCCCTGGTTGGGGAACTGAGATCCCACAAGCTGTGCAGCATGGCCAAGAAAACTCCAAAAACAAACAAAAAACTGACAAAATTAAAAAAAAAAAAAAAAAAAAGAAATGGTCTGAAAGGTGAGAAGAAAAAAGTTTAACATTAGTTTTTAAGTGTCACAAGTGGACATCTAGGTATCTGTCCCATGAGACAAAAAGAGCAAAATAATGAAAATGAAATTTACATGATCAAATGGAAAGTTTTGTGAAATTACTACTCAGCATTACAAAAGGTACAAGGTGGGATGGGAAGCCCTTATGCCTTTGAAGGTATCTCTGTTCTGAGAGGGTGTCTCAGGCCCTGGAATCAGGTCACTAGTTCTGTCAGCACTGGTAGTACAGAGGCGACAAAAACTTTGTTGTTTTATCCAAATTAATTTTCAAAGCAAAGCATGAAGACGAATGATTTAGAAATGATGACATGCAAGGGGAGAAAAGTCCCCAAATTTCTTAGTACCAAGCCTACTGCATTTTCAGCACTGGTCAGACACTGGAGAACAGCCATTGGACCCCAAAGTTGCTTACTTACTATGCAACTCTTCCTCCTCACAACTGGAGTAAGAAGAGCCAAGAGAAAAGAGAGTTTTAGACTTAAGGAGGAGCGGAGAGATGCTGACGGAGAAGGAGATCCGCCTTGTTGGCTGCATCTGCTGCTGGGCTGAGGAGTGGGTGGACAGAAGACGTTAGAGCACGCAGATCATACCAGAACAGAGTGAAAGGCACCTCAGACCCACAGTGCCGAGAATAATGTCACTGGCCTGGATGATTCCAGGAGAGGCTGTCTAGGTGGACAACGTAATGTACTCACATTTTCATCTTTATTTCTGAATATGGCAGAATTCTAAAGCAGCTTAAGAAAATTCATCCAACAAATACGTACTTGTTAGATTATGAAAACACGAAGTATATTACTTTTCACAGTCATCATTTACAGCTGGAGTTTTTTTTCCTTCAAAGTAAGGAAACGCCTGGAGTGGTGGTGTCCCTCAGGATCCCGTACTTGGCTCTCTTCCCCCTCACCCCAAACCCCCTCATTCACTGTCTCCCCTTCGAGTACAATCTGCATGTGATATAGTGGTGACTCCACAACTTTCTATTTTCAAGCCAGGTCTCTCCTTTGAATTCAAGCCTCATTCATCTCACTGCCCACCTGTGGGGGGATATCCCACAGCAGCTCAAACTGAACAAGTGCATATATCAACTTACCCCCTTCCTCCTGACCTGTTCCTCCTCCTTTATTCCTTCCTTTGGTGAGTGGTACCTAACATCTAACTAATTATCCAGAACACAAACCTGGGTACCATCCTTGAATCCTCTTATCACGTCACTCAGTCCTTTTGATTTTGCCTTCTAGAATTCTCTGAACATCAACTTTTCCCCTACTGCCAGTGCTCTACAGCCTGGTTCAGGCCACCATCTACTCTCACCAGAATCCTGCAATAGCCTTCTACTGATCTACCAGCCTCTCCTCCCCAACACTTTCTTCAGTGTGGTCTCTCTGAAGTGTTTGAATCAATTAATTAATCAATTTAATCTACTTAAATTGCTCCATTGCCCTCAGACAAGAAGCCCAAATTCCTCAGTCTAGCTTTCCACGTACTAGTTCACCCAGCGAATTCCTAGACTCCTCTTGGTCTCGACTCTGGTATCACTTCTCCCCAGCAAGCCTTCTCTGGTGTCTCAAGTCGGAGGCTCCTAAACACCCAACGTTGCTTTCAGTTGCTGCATTTATCATCTTCTGTTACACTCAACTGTTCTCATGTCCATCAGCTTAAGTGTGGTGAGAAAAGGAACCGTGTCTGGAAGTTCATCCCTCTCCTTCCACTGTCCAGCCTGGTGCCTAGCAAAGAGTAGGTACTCAAATATTTATTGAATAAATAAACAAATTAATAAATGAATTTCCTTTTGTCAGGCTTTCTAGAAGCTCAATAACCTAAATAAAATGAAGGAAAAAGCCCTGTATCTACCCAACACAAAAGCCACTCCACACCCCAGATAAATGCTAAGTGATGACAGACTGCAGGGTGCAGCCACTGCTCGTAACAGAGATCACCTGGCACAAATTCATGTACACTGGCTTTTTAGGCAGCGACGGTCGAGTACAAAAGTAAGATACCATTTTAATGTGTGTTCTAAAGTATTTCCAAATGTAAAGTAAATTTAGGAGATGAAAATGAGCTCTCTTATTACCCCAAATCTAGGAGTATCCCCTTCTTTTGTCACACGATCATGGATCATAAAGAGAAACCTACTTGTATGAATAAGGAGTATCTTCAACATATATGGAAAGAATATGTTCTATTAACACAGGGATTCAATTTTATAACATACTCAACTTTAATGACTACATATATATTCCAGCCTTGCAATATAATCAAAAAGACCAATATAAAAAGTCTATTTGCCTGACTTAATTTTTGTTCTGACAAATTTGTCAAATGTTATTATCTTCTCCAAACAGAACTACCCTAAGAAAATAAATGTATTCCAATAAAGTCTCATCCCACTGTCCACTTAGAGAGAGAAACTAAGCACAGAAAGTAAAGATAAAATATCCTCATTAGCATCGATGCCTAACTTTCTATACGTCCACCCTGATCTTTGGTCACATGGATCATTTAGCTTTGAAGATCTGGTGCATTTTATATATGTAAATGCCACACTTCAAGTTCTTAAGACCCACTTAGCTTTCGTAGTCTAATGCAAGCTATACAATTACAAGCTAGTGTTGCCATCAAAACATGCATAAGGAACTTGGTCAATTCACACACCATGAGTGAAGGTCTGAGAATGATTCCAAGGACAAGTGCCATTTGTGAACACCGTTCTTTGTGATAACAAACCCTGAAAAATGAAGGGCAAAATGAAATCTCATTAAGAAGCCCAGGAGGTTAAATTGTCTAATGGGTGTCATTCTCTTTTTAATATTACCACCACTAATATGCTTAGCAGGGATACAACCAAATAGTTTACTGTTTCTAAGCATCTTCTGGGTGCAAGCAGTGAAAAGTTAAAAAATATAGTCTTGTTAAGGGATTGTCTGTAATAACTGAATTATTCCATATCTGCAAAAATAAAGTTTGTTTTTAAGCTCTACTGAGAAAACATCTGAGTCTCCTGGCAAGCTGTAAGTCTCCACTCAACCCTATGTTGGGAACACACTTCCTGGAGCGGTTCCTCTGAGGGCAGTCCTCCCCGGCATTTTCCCACACGACACACACAGCATCAGTGTTATTCTGATTCCCTAAAAAGATGAGCCGGCAAGATGCCTCTGTCATGTTGCCCCCACCAAGACAGCAAATCGAAGACATGGGCTAGGACAGCTTTCCTGCCCATTACTGTTCCTAAATCAGCTGTCGCCCATCTACTTTCCACCCCAGAGAATGACACAGAAATATTTTAGTTGTCGCCTTTATGTGGTATTGTCCTCTACATCAATGAATTTTTGAAACAGATTCCAGTTTGGGAACAATGCTGAGTTTCTCTGTTTTTCTAATCTGGCCAGTGACCCAATGATGGGATATTCCAGACAACAGCTCGGTGGACACACGTTTTCAGAAATGCTCAAATGGTAACAGCTATGAAAGGTTGTGGGAGAAGCAGCTAATTTCCTTCAAGGTAGAAGCTAGAACACAAGTAATAGCTGGGGAGTAGTGAGATAAGGCTGAGTTTAGGGAGTATTTTGTCCCTAGACAAGCACACTCATAAGACACAGCCACTTAAAGAAAATGAGGGATCACGTTCTAGTTTCTTCATCATTGCTTAGACTCTGGTCAGAGAAAAACGGACCCCAGCACTGCCTGTACACTGTGAACTCATTCCATAAAGATAACAAATGCTTATCCTAAGCCAGGAAACACGCTAATGTGAACTTTAAATAAATTCAACTTAAGCCCTATCATATTATTAGCCCTGTTTAATAGTTCAAGGACCCAAGGTCACAAAGCCACTAAGTGTGCTTACAATAAAGCATTAGTTAAAATATCTTAAGTGTACCACACACTTTAGGCTTTAAAACCACTGGGTAGGTTTTAATTATGATAGTTTCAGCAAGGACGACCATGGCCAAAGATGACTCATGCAGAGTATTTAAGGGATCTGGAATGAAGATTTGTGTCTGCGGCAAGTCCAGAACTACCCAGTTACCCTGAGACTTAAAGGCACAGCATGCAAGATACAAGTTTTAGCCTTCTGTTTAACAGCCAGAATTTTTACATCTGCAAAAAATTTATGTTTCTAGAGCAGAATAAAAAAATACAGTGGGGAAAATTAATTGTATATGGGGAGGGACTAAGGAGAAATACTGTCATTAGAGTTGATGAGCCCTCCAATTACAGTATATGCTAACTTAGGGAAGTAAGTGGGGCTGGCTAATCATTCCAATCTGCATGAAATGTACATGACAAATCAGAATGAGGGTACTCTACTTTGATGAAAGGGTTGGACTCTTGCTCCAAGCTCTACTCATGACAGCAGTCAGCTACTGATCTCAGTACCCCTCAGTGAGCTGAGCCACAAGTCCCCAGCAACGAGATGTGCCAGAGTTCCTGGCGCTAGAGGACAGTGTTTCCTGGGGGTGACCCGCATCATTTAGAGTGCTGGTTAGCAACTGAAAGCACAGTCAAAAACCATCTCGTTTTTTGGAGGAAAAATAATGAAGTGTTTCATGTATGAGGCAAGAGAGTGTGTCACAGAACAATGGAAAAAGCTCTCTCTCCAGGCCACATTCTGTTGGTACTGGGCAGCTGTTGCTGCAGGAGCAGGCCCTTCACCAGGCCACGGGAGGAGCGGGTGCAGAGCTGAAACGCCTCACGGACTGTCTTTGGTTATCAAGTTCTAGTTTTCTGGGTTCAAAGCCACTATAAACTATTTTGTTATAATAATTTTCATTCTATACCAGCAAAACCACTAACCCAAAGCGAAATCAAGACCAAACCAAACCAAACCAAGATCCAAACAAAAACAGGAACTGCTATTTCAGTCAAGTTCTGTGAGGTTGTACCTGTTATCTTGGGGAATAAGTCATTATTAGGCACCTTTAGTCCAACAGGCCAGACTGGTATTTTAAGTACTAACCATATGAAAATGAGGACGAAGTTAACAGAATTATCCATTATGCCTTAACTCCACCATGGAAATTACGAAAATGAGGCCTCTAGTAAGTCAAGAACGGAGACAGAACATCCCATTAATACAGGGCAGCTACTCCTGTCCTCAACTCTTTTAAGATGAGTTATATATCAGGGGACGCTGAAGAAACACCAGAAATACCAGGAGGGGTTATACCCTTTGCTTCAGCCTCCTGAATACGTGATCTTTCAGCAAAGAATGTAATGTACCATACTCTCTTTGATGAGAATTTAAATCTTTATATCAAGATCCCACACTGCAACTACTCATGAAAAAGAAATCTATTTTTAAAATAAAACAAAAAAAGTGGGGTTTCCCGAAGAAACCTTTCTGTGGCAAACATCTGGATCCAATTCAAATATGTTTTCGAGCATCTTTAATTTGCAAACGCTCTGTGCCTGTGGATGCCCGACGTCTCTACTAACTTTTATAGTCATGGATCCTGAATCTGCATACAGCTCCAGTAATCATTTTTGGCTGTAATCCTTTTGGCATTTACTTAACTGACTAAAAATGTATCTCAGTCTCTGTCCTTCAAGAGCTTGACATTTTTAAAGAGCTCAGGAAACTAGTACTGGATAAAATGTGGATAATTGTACTGTGGTAATATAAGAAAATATCTTTGAGACATAAGAGCATTATATGTGTAACTTACTTTCGAATGTTTCAGAAAAATCCTTAAGGACAGAGATAAAGACAGGGAGCAAGATGGATAAAACAAGTGTTAAGATAACATTTGGAGGCTCCAGGTCAAGAATATGTGATTATGTCTTTGCACTGTTTTTGCAACTATTTTAAAAAATAGTTAGTTTTAACTAGAAAATAGTTATAAATAGTTAAAATATTTTTATTTATAAATAAAAAACAGTTATTTTTAACCGGAAATTATCTCAAAATAGAAAGTTTTAAAAAATGTTTGTCAGGTTTAGGCCTAAGAATACAATGAATTTAATGTGTAAAGGAGATTTTTATGTAGTAAAAGGAGGAAGATCCCCAAACTGAACTCTGTGTCACCTTTCTTGTAAATGATGAGCCATTCATTCAGAGGAACAGGCAGGCAAATGCTGTAAGGTAATGGCATAGGGTCTTAAAGTGGGGGGAAAAAAAAAAAGAGAGAGAGGAAAAATGTTTAAAATATAATATATTTAATTTAAAAAAGTAGTATACTCACTGTCCAACCCAGGATGGCTGATTGTCATTAATGAGATGGATTTTGTCAATGGAGAAGAAATAGCTGATGTACAGTAATTAAATCCCTGTTGTTTAGATCTGTGACATGTCTGTGAAGGAAAAAAAGTAAACAGGTTCTGAGTATCTGCTCTCATATTTCTAGATAAGCACCAAATTTTACATTCTGACTCAGCCTAGGGAAATAAGGCAGTACACAAGAGGAATAAGAGCACAGGCTTTGTAGTCAGAAGTCTCCCCCGCCACAAAACAGCTGCTCAACTTCAGAGAAGCTACCTAGCTTTTCTGAGCCTTAGTGTTCTTATCGGCAAAATGGGGATAGTGAGAGTATCCATCCTTTACAGTTGTCCCATAACCCTCATAATACCTAATGACGTTTCAAACTTCGTAAGTGCTTAATAAAACATCTACTGAATGCATAATCAGATAAAAATAATTTCACTGGAAATACCAAAACTACATATAGTTCTTGCTCTTTGAAAATCTAAATATCACTTACAGATACAGTAGGATACCAGTAATATTCTTATTTTAAAGAGTTGGAAACAGAGATACAAATAGAACGTGTTTTAAGATCACAAGCAAAGTTGCCTGTGCATCTGGACAGAAGCCTAAATCATTTTCACTTCCTCTTCTAAGATTACACTGCTTCTACATGAACATGAGGGTGACTGGAATTTGACAACTGAACTCCCTCAGTAAATTCACAGCCACTTCAAGGCCATGTAATCCAACCCACTGCAGAAGTTCCTGCAACAAAACCCATGACAGTCAACTAGTGTTTATTAGTATGCTTCCAGTGATGATGGGATCCCTCTCCTTTTGCTTTGAGAGAGGCCATTCTAATTGGCAACTAACTTTAATTACCATAAATCTCTTCCCTTCATAGTAGGCTGAAATCTGTGCATGTCGAAAGGGAAGCAATGAAAATCCGTTACCAGGGTGAACTCAATTGCGCCAAAGACTTCTGATTATTTAGAGTTTGTTCCATGAGTAACCATGGAGTCTGAGGCAAACAGCTGCTATGTTTTGAATACAACTGTGAGGTCTGAAAAATGACATCAGTGAAAGGCAGAGATCTTCAACAGGAAGTTGGCTGCAGGCAACTTGTGCACATCAGTGATACCAGCAGCTCAAATATCCACTCTGAGGTTACACACAAGATGGAAAACTATGGGTGGGCAGAGCCCCTGGGAGACTAAGCACACAAGGTGCTACACTGTCAACAACTTCAGCTAGGCAGACTCAATCAGAAAGGCCATTAGAAAGACATCACTTACTATAAAACAGGGTCACAGCTAAAATTCCTAGGAATGTCAGTTCAGGAAAGGTTATTACATAAACAATATTAAGAAAATTAAAGTGTTCTCATTTCCTCATTAAAAGTCATCTACTTCAAAGACATGGAAAAAAACAGTGAGACTAACAGTCTGGAATTCTGAGTTTAATACTGTTCAGCTAATAGCCAGTTATGAGGCTTAGGCAAGTCACTTAAATGGGCTTGAAGTTCTCACACACCAAAGCTTGAGCGGAATAGGAAGGGGTGTATTGGCTCTAAGTCTATGATTCTGTTCACAAGCACACAATTTTTGGTATTTTATGTGGTCCTACAAATGACTTCCAAAGGATTCTATACAGGTAAAATGCAACTTTTTCACTTGTCAGACCTTCCACTTGTCAGAGATGCTCTCGGTAGTCACCAAATTACAGTTTCCTATTTTTTTCCTCCCTCTTCCTGTTACCATTAGGCTAAATAAATCTAAACCATTTACTTCAATGAATATATTCTCTGTATTCTTATTTTTCTTAACTTTTTCTATAAGGTATCAGGCCAAGCAGCCACGGGTGGGTGCCAAAAGGAGGTAAAATTCCTTTAGGCCTTCAACTGCATTTTCCTTAGGCCTAAATTCTCTTAGGCCTTCACATGAGCATAAGCGATACATTCATTACTAAGGTAATCCTCTAGTGACAAATTTATATTTGGTCATATCATTGCTATGTAGCAGGATGTAATAAAAAATTAAATTTCTACACAAAACCTTAGTCACTGATTCAAAGAACAGGTTAAGGTTTTTGTTTGTTTAATTTGAAATGTTTCCTTACATTTCTATCTAAAATGCCAGTCACCTATTCAGAGACAGGTGTTTAACTTTTTTGTTTGTTTAATTAGACATGTTTCATTTGAATGTGTATCCCGGAATCCTCCCAGAAGTTAATCCAAAGTCTCCTCGGCCGAAGAGGAGGAAAAAGGACTCAGTGGGGTAGGATGCTAGAAAAGCATACGATTCAAATTCTCAACTCAAAAACTCCCTGATGGTAAGTGATAAAGAGAAGATGAGAACTAAGAAAAAGTCACTTGGTCTGGTGGAAAAGCAAGCCCAGGACCCTTCAAGACAGGAATTTCAAGAGCGTGATAGTGGTGGACATTAGGTGGGGAGAAAGAGAAGGCAGGGAGTGCAGACGCTGTCTCAAGTAGCTTGGCAGTGATAGGAAGCAGAGAGAATACTTAGTTGTTGCCTAGACAATGCGATGAGACAAAGAATTTTTCTTCCCCAGGAAGGAGAAACTTAGGATATGTTTTTGAGAATTGGGAAATTTAACAATGGTAAGTAATACACTTCAAGACTCATTTTACTACTGGCGTGGTAAAAGAAGTCCTCAGACAAGAAGAAAAACTCAATTTAATATCCTGGATACTCTCCTAATTTCAAAATGTTTGCTTTGCTGGAATATTTAAATCTATGCAGATTAATGGCATTCTCTAATTAGTATTAAATGCTAAAAAACTGCTGTGTGCTACACGGAGAATATTATATAGTGGGTAAGTAATCATAGCTCCTAGCCTTATATTAACATAAATCTTGCCTTCTTTGTTCCTAATATGAGGACATATTAGGGAAATAAAACTAATTTTTTCCAAATTAGCAACAGATACCCATTTCAGCCTTACCTGCTGATCAAACATCCTATGTTCTCTCTGGCCTGATTCCAGATCCTCTTCTGAAAGTGACACCAACGAGTCACCCCTTTCCTCGCCACTAAAAGGGTGTCTGAGCTCTTTGGTGTTCGAAGAGTTTACTTCCAGAGATGAGGATGGCTTGTTTCCAATACCAGCTCCTCCTGTCAAGCCTTCTAGACTGAAACTGAACACAGAACCAAGAGTTAATTCATTCTATTTCTGAGTTTCAGAAAGGAAGGAGGATACAAAATCCCTTTAGCTGTATCTCCCTTGCTCATAACTATTTCTATGTCACCCAGCAAAACCATCTGCAAGGGCATGGCCATGAGCGCCACCTACCATTCTCCACAAATATCCTGGTATGCTGAGAAACGCACTGCACTTAAGATTTTTTTTTTAAAACCTCATTCAACTTATTCAAATGCTGAACCACTTAAGGTCATTTTCTCAGATATTTTTCAATATACCATATGGACAGGCCACATTAGCTTATTGATCTTTTATTCATGTGTGTTTTTTTCCCTTGATCTGATGTGATCAATCTTTGCCAGAATCTGAACTCTGCAAATGCCAAAGAATGAAATGGCACAGAGAGAATATGAGCATAAGTAACTTCCAGAAGGCAAAGAGGGAGACCTAGACTTGCCCTTGCATCCATCAAGTGGACCTTTATAACTTTACATTCAACTATAGTCTAGTTGACCTTTATAACTTCACAGGTATGCATCCACCCCCAGAAATCCCACATTACGTAGGAGCATTAATATCTGTGCACACCTGCCCGGACAACAACTGCTTTGACAGGTTTCCTGAGAATTGTTAGCTGCAGACAGGCACATGTGACATCTTAAAGGGCAAAAGCTGAAAAGCTACTGCATCTAAAAGAGGTTTAATTCCCCCCCCCCCTTGCTTAATACTGACAAAGGGGAAAAAAGCAAACTTAAGTTTTGGTATCTAAAATGGGATCCCTGGAATAGACTATGTGGTTTGCGGAATGAAAAGCATTTTTTTTGTAAGCAGGAGGCTATAGAGAGAGGTTGGCCATCTATCATCCTTGGGGTTGCTAGCCAGAATAATTCACATCCGGTTACAACTGGATCTCAGAATACAGCTGTAGCGGACCATGTCCTCAGTTACAAGCATCTGGAATTGTATTTGAAGGTATACTGAAGCTATTTAGTTATCTCTGCTCAAAGTTAATTGCTACAAAAAATTTATGTATGCCAGTCTAGAAGGGTTTCTATTCGCTCTTTTTCCCCATGAATTACTTATTATGAACTGAAACCGTATGCCTCTATTTTCTTGAGTGAGTAAATTAAACAATGGACTTTGTTTTTCTTATTTCAATATGACAATAGAAATCATGACTAACTACACAAAGATGTCTCTGTAAAACTCATTTTCAATAGCAGGGATAAGAAGACAGACTAAGTGAAGAAATTTAGTTTTCTATTATGAATTATTTGTAAAGCCTGGGAAAGCCAGATCTATGCTTACCACAAAATTTAAACCTGAAAATGTTTTAGTAATTAAATCTGGCTGCTTAGTTGAGAGAAGAATATGCAGTGATGAGGAATCTGTGAGCTTGGAATCTAAACAGATTGGTTGGTGGTCTTTTGTCACTTTGTTATACAGCAACAACTAACACAACATTGCAAAGCAATTGTACTCCAATAAAGATGTTAAAAAAATAAAGAGATTGGTGGATTTGGAAGTGTAAAAAGATGAGTGCATCTTATTAGCTGCCTTATTTCTGTTATTTTTTTCCTCAGGATGTAGGAATTCCTAGGATCTGGGAATTAGGACAGATCAAAACAAACAGAAAAGTGATTTATCATACCACGGAGACAAGTCTGTGCAGAAAACACCAAATCTATAGCCACTTGAGCCAAAAAGGATGCATCAGGGTATACCATCTAACTCCTAGGCTGTACCCCTTCAACTGGATCAGTGGTGCCCACAGCAGAGGCAGCAGAACACTGTGCTCACAGCCAAAGCAGGCTGCCATATGCATTCTAGCCACACAGAAGCCAGCTCCAAGCCAAAAGCTCAAGTGCCATATTTTATGATTCCCCCTTTGGTGGCTGGACACACAATACCATACCTTCTGTAATTAAAGTCAGCACTCAGAGCAGCAGAGTATTGCACACCAGAAGGACACCAGCTCATACTGGGGATGACATCAAAGGAAGAAACAGAAATGGAAGAAGAGGAAACAGGGATGGGATTATTGGGTTTAAAAAGAAAGGGCATGGTTAGAGACAAACGGATTTATCTGATTATCAAAAAATTAGGAATGTAACATTGATTTAGAACTTAGAAAATGCCTGGAACAAAAAACATGGAAACTTAAAACTGTTCTACTGATGTCCATCTACATAATGTGTTGGAAATGACTACGTGAATTCTTTACAGGATAACAAGTCCAATCTTGGAAAACCAAGAATTCCTCCTAGAGAACACTGAACAGAGAATCCACCCTACGTGTGGCTTCTTCTTTGTTCCAACCTCCACCACTGGGGACAATCTCTCTATACATCCCACCACTCCTACAACTCCCTTACCACAGTATCTCCAATCCTTAACTAAAAGGAACGATGACAAACTGCACTAGGGTAGGCTCACCGAGTCATCAGTTTTTTTCATGTTTCCATTAAGGATCCATCTAAGCCAGACAATTCATATATCTTTCATAATGATATCAAATCAACACTTAGATTCACCTTCAAACCCTATTCACTAGGCTTGTAAGCTAAAGATAAAGCATGTAACAACGATCCTGTTTCCTTGTATTTTAATGATAATGAAGGGATTTCTTTCCTTAAAAAAGAAAAGGAATTTTATAGTACGGAGTGAGCAATGTGTCTCTTAATTTTAGGTTTGTATCCACTTTCCCACAAGATTTTAAAAAATCCACTTGATCATCTATTTCCTTGACTATCTCAGCACTGATATTTATTCTCAAGCAGCAAGAACAGAAAATCTGGGCTTGGAAATGCTAAGTAAACATAACCAGCCAAAAAATAACCAATTCAAAATATGAGATACTCTGTGAAAGGAGCTGCATCCATAGGAGAGGATTTCTGATTAACAAAAGCTATCATTTAAAAAATAACACTGCTACTACTTTGGCCTTAAGGTCCTCAGTGACATGCTTTGGTTTTAAGAAGGGGGATAACAGTAAAACCAATCAGCTTCCTGACGCTTCAAATGGGAAGACCTACAGACACCAAAAAAAACCCACCTTGTCTTGAATACAGCTGATAACTCTGTTTTGTTAACAAGTGGGAGGTTTCTGACAGACGAAAAAAGACAAGGAAAATGGTGGGAGAATAAATATGAGCTACCTCTATGGATCCTCTAAGAGTAAATCTTTAAAATAATATCATTAAAAATAATTTAAATGGTAAAACGTTTTAAATCAGATTAAATTAATAGTACAAAGCTCACAAATGCACAAGCAGGTAGTGGAAATACACACCTGAGACACGTCTCTACTAGTCTGCTAAGCAAGGCCAGGCTGACTTCTAATTTACTCGTGTGAGGGAAGCAAGGCTTGATATAGTTTGCAGACACACATGAGATTCAGAAGTCCATTCTTTGAAAATTAATTTTATATCTCTAAACTGTTAATAAAAGGTATATTATGCCTAAATAGCCAATTTATTAAAAACAGAATGTAGAAAAAATCAGTAACTGAATATATTTTGCCGATTTATCATTCATGAAAAATAAAATATTGTCTTTCTTCCTATAGATTTAAACTTCCCTTTACTCTCAGAAAATGACAATGATGTGAGAGACTGGGATGAAATTTAGGATGAAGAGAATGAAGAACAACAGGGAGACAGAAACCATGTCCGAAAAGCTTTTCTAAGGATTCAGGAAGGAAGCTGCAGATGGTCCTACAGTAGCAGAAAATTCCTTTCACAACTAAGAGTATTTTTGGGAGCATCATAATTTCCTCAATTCCTCAACTGGGGGGAGGTAACAATTCATGGTTCTTTAGCTTTGAGATTTAGTAGTTCCAGATTTAAAAAACAAGAACAAAAACAAGTATCCCGCTCCACCCACCTTTTAATACTTGTTGGAACGTTTCAATTTTAGTAGCTAAGGCTTAATACAAAATTTAAAATTATAACCCATGTTCTTCCTACAGAAATATGACTAGGGATGAAACCGTCACTGGACCTGCTGTGATGGCTGTATCTACATGCTAACCTGGACTGTATCCAGCAACCTGTCATCTTCCAGTGTCATCCAGTGCATGATTTTAATAAGTCCATACTGGAGAGTTTAAAAGAAAGTCAGACAAATATATCTCTAAAGGTTTTAGATACTTCTACTGAAAAAGGCATTTAACAACTTGTTCCCCTGGAGAAAAACTTAACCAGGTTCATGATTATCTAAGATTCATGAGAACATTTGTATTTGAGTTCAACTCTGTGCCTAAAATCTGGAATTAAAGGAAACACCCACTTGAAAAAGATGAAGTGGGAAAGAAAGACTGTTATTTGCCTGCTTCCCAACAAACAGCTTCAGCTAATAGTTAAAAATACCTTTTTACAAGTATCTCCTAGTATGAGACACTAACAGTAATCAAACCATCGTTTTTAGACTTCTAAATTTTTTTCCAAACAAGGGAAGAAAAAGTCACAAATGACTTCTGTACGGTAAATATAAAACAAAACTCAGCATTTGAACAATTTAAAGCAAATCAGCACTTTCTGGCTAGAAATGACTTTTCAGCTTATAAATCACTATAATTTTTAGCTTCAAAATTTTATGTGACAAAAAATAATTAAGGAATTGAAAGACTGAGAGGGCCCCTGAGAAATCAGCTGATGCCTCTTACTTGCTTTAAGGAATGACCACATCAGTAGTGGAATGGAGAGCGCCAGGTGGCCTAGGAAGACAGGCTTTCATCACATTATCAAAGAACATGTTGAAAATATTTTAGGGCCTGTACATGAGCACACTCATGTTTCTGGTTCTTTCCCTCTTTTTGGAAAGAAAGAAAAAGTACTCCCCAGGGTCCATTACATAGGCACAACAGACACTTCTTTGAATTCTCCTGGATAAAGTTGGGGAGACCCTATTATCAAAATGATCTGAACACCAAAAAGCACAAGATGGAAAAAATATTTTTTTAATTGTTTTTCAAAAAATAAAAGTAGAACAGGAGAAAACTTCAAATTCGAGAAGCCATTTCATATGGAATGGACATTAGCAATTAATAAGTACCTGTATTTTATTTGTCTGAAGCAGACATGACATTACTTAAAAATAGACTGTTTAATCATAGATGAAGCAGAATGAGATGCTTGTTAGTATAAGCTCAAAGGCAAACAGTTAGTCCATCAAGTTAGTGACATCAAGTTAGTGAACTCTGTACCTTCTCCTATGAATGGGAGGTCTCCTGACAACATCCCCAAGAACTCGCATTGAACTGAAAATGAATGGTGGAAGAGGTCAGTGTCGAGTTGAAATAAAGTGGATACAAATGCATGAAACATACAGACATCACACTGGGAAGAGACACAATGGCCAAAGAGAAATAGTTCAGGGAGTAAGGGAATGAAAGAATGTGGAATCAGGAAAACATCATGACCAAAAAGGCCTGATAATTTCTGAGAAGGGCTACTTTGCTCTCTCCTTGCTCCAAGGAGTTAATCAGGTGACCAAGAATGAGGTTTATTAAATTATAAAAGTAAAAGGATTTTTTAAAAAGGCCATTCAAAATTTTAAAAGGGTTTTCTTAAGACTCTACAATTCAGGTTACACTATATGTAGATAACACTATAAGAATTAGTCAAACTAATTAAAGTGAACCCTAACTCTCATTCCATTATCTCCAGAGGTACTGGCACAGTGGTGCTAAGCAATCCTTAATGATAAACTCAAACAGGAGGTTCCATGGTATCACATAGGTTGAAAATATAAACAATTTAGGTGATATGGTTCTAATCTTAGCTCAGTCCTAAAATCATGTAATCTTGGGCAAAATCATTTAATCTGAGCTTCAATTTCCTCATTGGAGCTACATGACCCATGAAGTCACATCTAGCTTGGAAATCAAAGTCATGGCAAAGGGATCCATAGTGGTTTATAAAGGAAAACAGATTATATATAAAATAAATCCTCATTTCTCAATGTTGCCGTCATCTAAGACAAGTATATCCTGTCAAGAAGCTTCTCTTGCTTCAGGAAGGGAATTCTGGCTGTAGGGATCATTCCCCCAACCTTATTTTTTCCTGTGGTGTGAATGCTTAAAAAAAAAAAAAAAAAAAAAAAAAAAAAAGTACAGCTTGAATAAAGCTGGGAAGGAAAGCTTTTAGGAACTGCTTTTTACATAATCTAGGATTTCAAATATATATAAAAACTGCCCATCAGATAAAGCAACCGCTTATTTTTAAGCTTAGCATTCTGAACTCCACCCCAGAATAATACGGAGTTCTAGAAAGAGCGCCTGACCAGGAAACTGGAAACCTGGATCCCACTGACCTTGGGTAAATGATGTAAACTACCTGCAGAGTCTCATCTGCAAAAATGGGGTTAATCCCACCTGACTCATGAAGAGGTTGCAACATTACACGAGACAATGTATTATTAAAAGAATCTGAAAAGGGTAGCAAGTCAGGAAGGTGTAAGATATGATGAAGGCAGGGACTTTGTTCACCTCTGGGTCTCCAGAACGTAGAAATGCCTGACGTGCAGGCGGTGCTTAATATATGTTGGCCGAATAAAAGAATAAATGAGCCAAGTGAATGTGATCAGATTACATGTACTTACAGCTATGAGCCAAAATATTAGGAGTTCAAGGAATTTTTAAAAAGCAAACAAACCAATAATTGCTGCTGGTGAACCGTTCTATCAATTGTTTTACACTGTCAGCCTCCTCCCTTGGCTGCTTGTCCTCATTAAGAAAGTAGCTTTGGAGCAGGCACACCTTTGCACATACAGTAGGCATCATGGCACTTGTTCTTTACACTTAAAGCCATCTGCTTAAATTCATCTAGGCAGCCAATGGTCAGAAGCCAATCCGACTTTTCTTAGAGCCTGCTTCCAAACTGAAGGTATGAGACTGGGTGGCACTTGCAAGAGAGCCCCAAGACTGAGTGATACATGGAAAAACAGTAACAATTGAATGATTATTTTGATCTCTTAAGGATTAAACACTGGTAATTTAGACTTCATCAAAACTCTCTGCACTAGAAACAGATGGCAATTTCTATGAAGCACTGTGAAGACTTAGATGTGTTGAGACTTTAAGAATTCATGTTTATTTCTTAATTCAAAACTGACATGAAACTATTCCCCCCCCCAATTTTCTAATCTCTGAATTTCATGAACAAATCTGGCCTGAACAAATGCTACCATTTATTAAACACCCACGTGACTGACATATTTCACTTGTAATCTTTATTATTACAAATATTCAGAAAGGCAGGTGTTTTACAGATGAGAAAGTTAAAGCTCAGAAGGGTCAAGTAACTTGCCAAGGTTATCCACATAGAAAGTTATAGAGCTAGAGTTTAAACACAGATTTTCCTGATTCCAAAGCCTATATTCTTTCTTCGATACCATGGTGTCTCCTAAAATCTTTTACTAATAATACCACCAAATCAAAAGCAAGCAGACACTGAGAGACTAGACAAACAGCCTGCCATCTCACCTCCGGTGGTTCATTTCTGCCTCACTGGCTGTGTTCTTCCCAGGACCCCAGCTGTGCCTCCGGAAAGGGGACAGAGAGCGCATAGAGCTCCTCAGGACAGAGCAGTTCGCAGGCACTTCAGTGATGCTGTCCATCTCCTCCTCTTCCATCTCACCTGAGCCAGCAGGCTCACTCTCACTCTCTCGACCCTCAGCTCCCACCCCATGGTTGTAGAAACCATCAAGACATTGCTGGTCTCTGGACCTGTTCAAATTTGAAATCTGGGGGAGGGACACATCACTGCCATGAGAAGAATGTCGATCCAAGGACGCTGTGTCATCGGTGGAGGAACTGGATCCAGTGATATCACAGGCCAACTGTTCTTCCTCAGGCTGTAATGGAGAGAAAGCACATATGGTTGGAAATGGCAGGACCAAGCAGACAGCTCTCTGTTATTCCCCAGCGAGCCAATGCCTTTACAGTGGGTAGGACAGGCAAGATCACAGTTGGCTTCAAACAGATTTCTTTCTTAAAGCATGATCACAGATGGATTCAAACAGCCTCCAGTAAAGGTAGGGTCGAGGTCTATGCTCTTTTTACCCTTTTACTAGAGGTGCTAGATGGGAAGTACATCATTTTCCCTTTTTTACAGAGGAACAGATCTAATTCAAGTCAGTTTTTTTCAGTCAATACCATCAACTGAAATGAAGGGAAACTATGTCTCTGAGGTTTCTGCTTATGAAAACTCTAAATTCATACCATATAAAGTTTAGGTTTTCTTTGTTTTGTTTTTTTTACAAGCCTTAACTAAAAACAAGGTAGTGTGCTTGGCTACAACAGTGATATACTGAAGTTTATATTCCAAAAGCAAGTCTAATTGTTTTCAGGAGCATTTTGAAAAATGCAGAATAGCTTATTATCCCACCTAAAGTCTGCCACAAATGCCCAAATTCTGGCCACAAACACCTAAATGCAAGAAATCTATCCCCTTTTTTCCTTTAACTGAGTACCGGCTGAGTTTTATCGAGCCAAACTGTACATAAAATAATCAGTCCTGGCAATGCAGCCTTTGATAAAGTGATGATGCTCTTTCCCTGGACAACTTCTAGAGCCTAACAGGAATTGTGCCATTTTGATCCCAGTGGCCTGACATTCTCCACGTGCTGAAAGACACCAGAACACATAATTTGATGGGTGAGGGAAAGGTAAGCATCACGGCATTCAAAAAATAAATGTATCCAAAAGATAAGTAAAGTGTCTAAAAAGATACACGCTCACATTATGAGTTACAGATGTTGGCACTGTACTGTCTTAATATCCTTATTTTGCATTCTTATGGGATAGGGAGCAAGGAATAGAGAAAGATATTCTGTGATTTTTTTTTTTCCCCTTCACAGTATTTCCCTAATCAGTCAGTCTACTCAGTTTTAATTAGGAGTAAAGAAACTTACAGCTCTTCAAGAAAGATTTTAAAAATTATGGAAACTACTGAGTCCTGTTAGCTTTGAAACAGAAAACAACTCCCATACTAAAGGGAGTGCCACTTTAAAGGCTTAACATAACACTTCAAAAGCACTGTACCTTCTGAAAGCATTCTTTATACCGCTGGGGCTGGATCTCACCAGCTCATATGAGCTTTTTTTCCCACCCTGTAGAATCCCGTTTCCTACGTTAAATGCTCTTTAAACGATGAGTGAGGGAAAGATGCGAGGGGACCACTGGACAGTCAGAAATCTGAGGCCCAGACTGTCTCATGGGCTCCCCCACCCCTCCAAGTACAAGAGAAGCAAGATTTGAATGGAGCTTGATTTCAACTTTTAAACTGCCCTGTTCTGTTATCTTAAAAAAAAGAAAACCAACCCTGTAAGGATAAGATCACCTTAAAAAACAAACAAACAAAAAAAACCACCCTGTAAGGATAAGATCTCAAAGTCAATATCAGAAAAGTCCTCAGTGTTCCCTTCACTGGGCCACACTGTAAAATAAAACTATATGCTTTACCAAGTAGATTCTAAAACAGGGTAGGTCTTGTTTTAAAATAAAATTATCGGTGACTCCTTTTAAGTTAGTGAGCATTGACCTGGGCATCCTAAAGTTTCTATTCCTGGGGCCACTCTCCACAGAAAGGGAGACTATAAATGGTCACGAATACCAACTTTAGAAGACACTTTTAGGATGTCTTAGCTTTTTCACTGTACTGTGTTGAACAGTGTCCTCCTCAAGTTCACATCCTTTTCGGAATGTGACCTTATTTGGTTGAGTCTTTGCAAATGTTATTCGTTAAGATGAGGTCATACTACACTAGGGTAGTTCCTGAATCCAAAAGTAGTAGTGTCCTTATAAGAAGAGACAGCAGCCCCTCTGATACATTGCTTTTAGGACCTCCTGCCTCCAAAACTATGAAAGAATAAATTTATATTGTTTCAAGCCACCAAATTTGTGGTAGTTGGTTACAGCGGTCCTGGGAAACTAAAGCTGCCTAAATGTCTAATTCTCAAAACAATACCAAGGGACAAGCAGAATGGGCATCAAAAAAGCAAAATGTGTGATGAGCCTGTTTTAAAACGCACAAGCAAGGCTTCAAAAGATATGAAAGCTTTTGAGCTGAAGTTTCCATTTATCACACATTCTTCGTACAAGTTAGCTCTTCCCAGTGTGAAAATGACTTGCAGATGGTAGAATAGGTTTCTCTGTAAAAAGGAGAAATCTGCCTAGCATACAGCCTCAACATAGCCTTGTTCCTTGTGTGTGCTATGGCATTTCTTGGTGTGTGCTTTTAACTCTGAGTTTTTAAAAAACAAAAAACACAAGATAGAAGACCTGGGAGTTTTTTCATAGTAACACGTGATTTCTTTAGTTTTGCATTCCTGATCCTGATTTAAGAATCAGGTTCACACAGTATAATATTCTTACACTCAAGTATTTTTGTGAGCTAGCAGTTATTATCTGAAAAGGGAAAAATAGGACAAATTCAGAAATTAAGACTGAGCTCATTTATTAAGTACTGAGGCAAATGGTTTTAACTTTAGACTGAATCTAAAGAAGGCTCTAAACTACTTTTTTCCAAGTTTTTCTTAGCATTCTCAAAAGAATTTCCCAACTTCATCACATCTTTACACTACCTTTGCAGACTAGAAAGTAGTCAGTGGTGTAATGAGAAATCAAACCCAGAGTATGGTCGTAGCCTTTCTACAGCTAGGTATGTGTCTATGGATAAGTCACATGATGATCTTTAGATCTGAAGGTTAGAAATTAATGTAAGGTCTGTTGAAAAGTATTGTCCATTTAAATCATGGATAACAGAGGAAAGAAGGAAAGCAGCTTTTTAAAACTTTTGAACTGTTTTTGCAATGTTCCCTTTCCAGTCCCTGAATTTGTTAGTGCTAAAGTTTCTAGAGATGTCTGCCAAATAACAGATGTGAGAACTACTACTTCCACCATTTTCCTCCCTCCTCAAAAAAGTACCAGATTTTGGGGGATGCTGTTTTTTCATTTATATATGTTAGAAACGGAAAAAAATTATGGCTTCTGACACAGACAGAATGTTCCATGCCTAATAGTTGAAGCTCCTCTTAAGAGTTTTTGAGTTGTCAGTCTTTCTTCAGAGAGGTCTTTTCTCTTAAAATGTCTGCTAATTAAACGACTTTCAAGACTTAGGAAATTATTCCTGATTGTCTGGAGGAATGGTGCCATGGGATCAATTAAACTAACACATTTTTTAAAACTTAGATTTGAATCCATGTAAATCAGATGTACTAGTTAAACTGATCCCATGCTGCCATTCCTCCAGACAATCAGGAATAATATCCCAAGTCCTATATATATATATATATATATATATATATATATATATATACACACACATACATACATATATATATGTAATATACATATATATGTAATATAAATATATATTTATATGAATACTTACGCATTTATATATAAATATATATAAGAATGAAATATATGTATATATATTTTTTCATTCTTATAAACAAACGGCCAAAACAATTGTGATGAGTATTAAGACTGGGTTAGGGCAGAGAAGTAGAAGAGATGTTAAAAGGTGGAAACAGGAGAGAAGGGGTGATTGGGAGTCACGTATGTATGCGAGAAGGCAAGCATACTAGGGAAACTAAGACCAAGTCTACCTGAGACTGACACACAAATCCTTCCTCTCTTGAGTTTTCATAATTGGTTTCCCTCCTGCATATAGGAGGACGGGAACACACACAAAAAACTATCATCTCTACCATCAGCTTCTCTCTCCTTGGGGTTTATAAAATTTTGAAAATCTGCAAATGGTTATCAGGCTAGAAAAACCCAATAGGCCTCAGAGAGAATGCCCTCTGAGCACTACAAAGGTATGAGAGTGGCTGGTCTTTCCAACACTAGCCTTAAACAGACAGTTCTGGCTTCAGGGGCAGGGGCTGAGTCCAACAGAGTGACCCAAGGATACTTGGGTTTTGCTTAATTTAAGGCCAAATAAACTAGAGAGAATGAAATTACAAAATAATTACATAAATAAAAGTTAATGTAAAAGTCCAAAACAAATGATGATTTTTATATAAAGCTTGAGAGAATCTATTACTTAAATATATGTGCAGTATAACTATTACATAAATTGGAATAATAATTATTTACTGGATACTCACCATGTGTGGGGCTCTATACTAAGTGATTTCGATGTATGATTTCTTTTATTCCTCACAACTATTTGCTTTAGTAGCTATTCTTATTCCCATTTTATAGATGAGAAAACTGAAGCTCAGTGAGGTTACATAATAAACTCAAGTTTCTAATTTAACTGATCTGGAGTAAGGGCCAGACTTTTTTTCTTTGTCTTTGTTTTTTTCCCTTCTTCTTCTTCTTCAAGCTCTCCAGGTGATTCTAGGTACAGCTAGGATTCAATCCTATTGCTAAAAACTACAGAGCTGTTACTGCAGCTGGGGGCAGACAAAGCAATAACAAGGTAGGACACAGGTAGCAATACTATAAAAATGTGATAAGTTACACTTCATCAAAAATTTAAAAATTCAGTTCATCAAGACAGCATTATCAAAGTGAACAAACAGGTAGCCATAGAGTGGAAGAAAATATTTTCAAAATGTAAATCTAACAAAGGACTGGTATCCAGGATACATATATAGAATTTCTACTTCTCAACAACAAAAAGACAAACGATCTAATTTTTTTAATGGGCAAAAGAGATGAACAGACATTCCATAAAGGAAGATACACACAAGTGGCCAATAAACACATGAAAATGTGTTTAACATAATCATTAGGTGTCAAGGAAAAGCAAATCAGAAACACAGTGAGCTACCACTACATGCACACCAGAAATGCTACAGTCAAAGCCAAACAAAACAATTATACATGTTGCTAAGGGCGTGGTGCCACTATAATTCTCATTCTTGCTGTTGAGAATAAAAAATGGTACAACCACTTTGGAAAAGGGTCTGGCAATTTCTTATAAAACTAAACCTACACTTACGATATGATCCAGAAATTCCACTCCTGGGTATTCATCTAAGAGGAATGATAATATTTATATTTCATTTATATGAAGTTCTGAAATAGGAAAAATTAACCTGTGGTAGAAAAAAATTAGAACAGTTGCTGCCTCTAGTGGGTTAGAGAGGAGACAGACTGGGAAGGGGCATGAGAAAACTTTCCAAAGTGATATATCCTTATGGGCATTTAGGTTACAAAGATGGGTGAATGCATTAATCAAAGGTCACTGAGGTAGAGCTGTTATAGAAAACAGTATGGAGGTTCCTCAAAAAATTAAAGGCAGGACTAACTGTCATATATGATCCAGCAATCCCACATCTGGGTATATATCCAAAGGAAATAAAGTCACTGTCTTGAAGAGATATGTGCACTCCCATGTTCAAAGCAGCATTACTGACAGTAGCCAACATATGGAAATATCCTAAGTATCCAATGACAGATGAATGGATATAGAATTATTCAGCCTTGAAAAAGAAGGAAATCCTGCCACTTGCGATAACACGGATGCATCTTGAGGGCATCATGCTAAGTGAAATAAGCCAGACACAGAAAGACAAATACTGCACGATCTCACTTAAATGTGAAATCTAAAAATGTCAAACTCATAGTAACAGGGAGTATAATGGTGGTTACCAGGGGCTGGAGGGGTGGGGAAAATGGGAAGATGTTAGTCAAAGGGAACATACTTTCAGTTATGAGATGAGTAAGTTCTGGAGACCTAATATACACTATGGTCGCTATAGTTAATAATAAGGTACTGTATCCTTGAAATCTGCCAAGAAAGTAAATCTCAAGTGTTTTCTCCACACACATAAAAAGTAACTACATGAGGTGACAGATATGTTAGTTAGCCTGATTGTGGTAATCACTTCACAATGTATGTATGTAAGTATCATATATATGTGTGTTTATTTATATATATATAAAAACAACATGTCATACACCTCAAATATATATGATTTTTATTTGTCGATTATAACTCAAAGTTGGGAGGGAAGTCATTGAATGGTACTCTTGAGACTGCATACTTCATTGTATGTAAATTTTATAAAAAAACAAAAAACAACAACCCTATAAACAAATACTGAATTCTAAGTATTTAGGGGTGAAGTGTATTGATATCTGTAAGTTATTTTGAAGTGCATCAAAGAAATTAGATGAACTGGTAGGTGGAAGAATGAGAGACAGATGCATAACTATGTAACAAAGCAAATATAATAAAAAGTTAATTGCAAAATTTAGGTGGTGGATGTTCACTGCACAATTTTTCTAACTTTTCTGTTTCAGAATTTTTAAAATAAAATGTTGGGGAAAAAAATGCCTGACTGGCTTTCTTAACCAGTGTTACACCATATAGGTATGATATAGATATGTATATAGAGAGGTGTAAACATTATATACACTTATATACACAGAAATATAGAAACAGCTATGCAGTTTATATCTTATTACTATACCTGAAGGAATCATGCTTAATATTGCCAAAATAGCCCTTTAATTTTCATTCACTTACTCGTCAAATACTTATAAATTATTATCTATTATATTATACGCAGGACACTCTGCCATGTGCCTTGAAAATAAAAGCTCATATTTTAAAATCCTAATGTATGCCAATCACTTAATCCATTTATGTAAAATACTTTATTTAAGTATCTGATAGCAAGCATCAGCCCTGCTTCACAGTTCTGAAATTACAATAATTTCAATACTTATTCATAAGTGATTATAGTTTTTCTAATCTGGATTCTGTAAACATATTTACTTTTATCTCTAAAAGTTTAAAATAAAAGGTAAATTTCTGGCTTGGTGTTTAGGTACTTGAGAGCAAACTACAGCAATATAAAATAAAGGATTTTCCTTTAAGGGTTAGCATCTTAGGGGAGTTACTTTGATTTTCTTAATCAATTGTGGATATGTCTTATAACTTGGAGGAAAAAACAAGGTGTAAGGGCTTTACTTTATCTCTGGGAAAAGAGGCAGCAACTATCAGTATTTTCTGTGGCTTTCAATTATCCTTTTGGATAACAGAGTGGCCCAGATCGTGTATTTTATGATCACACTTTTCTTTCTTAGCTAGTGCCAGAAAGCATCCTAGGATTTCTTCTCACGTTAAAAACAAAATTTAAATTTTATGCTGTTGATCTATGGAAAAAAAGAACTTAGAAACGAGCAAATATCCATAAGAATAAACATGAAGCTCACAACACTCACCAAAGAGTCATACTTGCCAGGAGGCAGGCACACTGAGTGGAAACATAAGATTAAGTGGAAAGTTCTGACAAACATCGCAGGCTAATGTTAAAGAGACCTCTGTTAAGGCCAGAGTCACACAAGTGGCTGCAGGAAGTGACCTAATGCACCACTCATGGTTCGCAGAAAAGGATGTTGCAATGCCTTGCCTACAGATTATTTTTTAGAGAAGGGAGAGTGGGAGGGCTGGAGCCTGAGAAGAAACTCTGGGACAGTCTGATGTTTCACAGTACATGTTGTGTGCATGACCACAGAGGAAGGCTTTTAAGGAAGTAGCTGATGGCCTGTCTGCCACTGCCATGCTTCTATATAAAGCACTGGTTATTAAAGCAGGTGTCTGGAGGTTGAGAGCAAAATAACAGAAAATGAACAGATTTCAGAGTTAGGGCTACGTACAAATCTCAATTTTGTTACTTACCAGCTGAGTAATTTTGAGTAAACCTCTTTACCAATCAGAGCCTCTATTTCCTCAGGAGTATAATGAAGATAGAACCACCCACCTTGCAGGGTTGCTGGGAGCATGAAATGTGATCACATACTTTAAAAATTCTGTTCAGTGCCTAGTATAAAGTAAGCATCTTGTACACATGAGTCTGTCTGTCTCCTTTTCCCTTCACATGTAAACCCTGGGTTTTATGAATGCTAGAGAAAACATTATTGCAAAACCTCTCTGTCACTAACAACAGTGGTGGTAGAGCGGAGACACTAAGAGGAAGGACCCTCCAAATCTCACCCCAGGCCATCAGACATTCTTCTGTCAGCATGAAGAGGTGAAAGTGCATCCGCCATTTCTCGACTTCCTGAGACACCCCAGTACGAAATGTTGGTCAAAGTTTATTCAGGGATATGCTTCAACCTTTAAAAATTGTATCTGTCCAGTCATCCCGAAAAAACTGCCAAATCTAGCACTGGCCATTTGTATGAACAATCTCCTAAGTGCTTTTGGCAGTTCGAATAATTAGGTAAAATGTAGTAAATTCTAATTCTCCTTAGCTAGGAAAATCATTCAATTTAGTAACCAGAAATAACTATCATTCTGCAGAGATGGTAACGCCCAGGGCAAGCTGTCACGCACCTAGGAGGTTCAAGCAATTATTTCTTAACGGAGACTTTGCAATTTGTTAAAAATTTCTTACTAAGAAAATTTTCACACATATATAAATGTTTAACAAATCCTCATGTATCCATGACCCAGCTTCAGTGATTACTGATGACTGTTTTAAAGCTGGAACTTAGAGATATTATCTAATTTATTTATCTCGGATAAAAGCAATACATTTTTAAAGACATGCACCTTCGGAATGGTATTCCCCTTGGGGGGAGGTGGACACTTTAGGAGTCCTTACAATGAAAACCTCAAAATCACAGTGGAAATTACCTAAATTCTGTTGGTTAAAAAAAAAAAAAAAAAAAAAAAAAAAAAAGAAGATCATATTGGTGCCCCTCTCCCTAAATAACTTCGGAGAAGGACAGATCCTCCAGTTGTGTGGACTTTTTACTTTACAGAATCCCTTCTATGAGTAACAATGCCATGAGTCTTTCCAAGGCCCTCTGGAAGACAGTGACCACAAGGAAAAGGAACGAGGAAAAGGGCGAAGGGAGGCCAAGCAGGCATACGAGAGCCACTGAGCAAAAATGAAGGGAAAGTGAAAGTAAATGCACAGAGGCTTAAATACATTCCAGACCAGAGTCCCAGAACGGTAAGCCTTCTTCTAGTGTAACTTTTAAACCCAGCATCATCACGCTGCCTTGGAGAACCTAAGCAGCCACTAACCCCAGCTGCTCTCATCACTTCTCCAAAGTCATCGTGAACCCTCACAAAGGCATCTGCACAGCTGCCATGTTTCTGCCCCCTCAACCACTCTCTATTATAAAGACAAGCACTTGTGGCATATAACTGAGTACCATTTGCTGATCCTGCTGTGGGAAAGGCCTCTATTCTTCTTAGGAGACAAAACCAACCTTGCTGCAACCAGATACAAACATAAGCAAAAGAATGCAACAACCCCCCCCCCCCGCCCCGCCGCCAACACGCACACACACTCTCTCAGAGCTTCAAATTATATGAAAACACGAGGTGATTCATGTGGATGGGCTTGGCTTTTCACTAGTGAGAAAGCTTGGATTCCTGAGCAGAGCTCTAGAAACTTCCAATTAAGCAGGCTCCATGAGGACAGGTGACATCACGAAGCTCAACAGCGAGCTTCAGGCCTAAACACATTAATCAGAAGGCTCTGTGGTTAGTTTATACACATGACGTCATACAGTCTGAGCTGTGGTTCCTTCCTGCCCCCTGAGAAGTATTCACTGTCATCTGATTTAATTCACAATAAAGGAACTTCCATTTCTTTAGGCTTCAATGTGAGCTTCAAAACCTGTACGTAACCAGCCATGATTCTACAGAAAATAAAGTGGCCAAGGCCTCTTTCTAAGGCCTGGCAACCTGGAGCTTCATTCTCTGAAAGGGGGCATTTACACTTCTCTAAGACCTGAAGAGAAGCCCTGTAAGGCTAGTAGGAGTCACATCTTACTAGCAGGAGTCACACACTGAGTCCAACAGTACCTTGGAGAAGATAATGCTGTCCACTTCTTCACTGGGTGAGTGGAAGAGGTCAGAATCACTCCCAGATTCTCTTTTAAGGACACCTTGTTTTGAGGCACACTCTCTGCTCAATCCAACATCCAGGAAGTTATCACATTCTGAAAAAGAAAATTTATTCAACCACTGCTTTAAAAAAAAAAATCAGTTTCTTTTCATTCCAGCCTTTTAAATCAACCAACTGATCAATCTCCCTCCCTCCTCATACTAAGAAGCTGTAAAGGACACAGTCGAATTAGTAGCTTTTAATTCTCAGTTGATACAGTTACTACAGGACAACCATGAGTTTGTCATGTAAACCACAGGTACAGAAAGATAAAACGATGATTTAGAACCATAATTCCACCTATGTATTTAAATAATGATCTTTTCCTCCTGGTAGTTATAGAATTTATTTCTTTTGCTACCAAAATCAGAAGTTCCTTATTAGGAAACTATGTGATAGGATTTGTGGGCAATTTCTGTTTTTGAGACTTAAGTTCTTTCTGGAAACTTGTTACTTTATCAAAATACCGAGATAAAAGACAAAGGGGGAGCATAACTAATAAAACATACCTGTGTATTAAACTCACGGGTTCTATTAAGCAATAACAGAAATATAACTATTTAAATTCTCCTACCTTTAATAGATCTGACATTGGATGAATAATGTGATGAAGAAAAATATATAATCTAGAATCTGTTTTCAGTTCAACAACTAGGATGTGGACTCTGGTGAACCAGACAGAGAGGGCCTTGATAGAAATATTACATTGGTACATCGAGGGATTCTAAAGATTTGTATGCTTAAATTAGCAAAGTATTTAACCCATTCTCTTCTTTAACTCTGTAAACAAAAAGGACATGTGACCTGATAACAACAGAGAGAAAAATATCTCTATGTACATGGTGAAACCAAGTAAGACATCAACCTCCTTCAAGAAGTTTTGAAGAATGAAGCGTTTCCATTCTAGTTAGCATTAAGCATGATTTGGAAAAACATACGTATGTTTATCAAACCTGCAGGTGACACTAAGTGATGAGGGACAGAGTAGATAACCTGGCTACCTAGCAGTTCATGAGAACTCTACCTGGAGGTTTTGCTTGAAAGCAAATTCAAGAGGAGTTCACAATACAAGGTTATGGCAAAACAAACAAATACTAATAGTTTTAGGCTCTATTAATAGACAATGCACCCAAATCCAAAATGGGGACAGTCTGGCCAGTATGTGCCACCAACACTGCACCTATACGGTTGTGTTTGTTCCTAAATATTGATAAATTAAATTAAAACACTGATAAACAAAATTGCATGCATGGTAATGAGGTGACCATGAGTGGAAACACCTGAGATACATTCAGGTTGCAGAGGAGCTTGAAGAAAATGTGTCTGAGGATGGCTGCAGATTTGCCCTGTGCCATTCAGGAGGGAGAACAAAGCCCGCCAAGTGGAAGCCAGAGCTTCACTATAACGGGGCTTCGGGCCATAGGCTGGCAGCCTTATAAAGTCATGAGGCTCGTTCACCAGAAGGGCTGGAGCAAAGGCTGAGTGACCATGGCAAGACATTTCAAAAAAGCTGTCTGCACAGAAGTGGAAGTGGAGACTGAACTAGACGACCCCTAATGTCTCTTTTAATTCTTATAGTCTATGCTTAGACAATAAGTGTGTGTGTGTGTGTGTGTGTGTGTGTGTGTGTGTGTGTACAGGTCTGTGTTCAGAGATAATGAGAAGAGGAAGTTTTTCTTATCTAAATTAACTAATAACTGATCATCAATCAATAAATAATTTGCCCTGCATTAGCCAGGAATCTTAGAGGAAGGGTCAAAGAGGCACTGCACTGATACAGGTCATGAATCACTTGTCAATAAAATTACCTTTTCTATTAGTTAGGCATTTGACTAGGTACTGGGAATTATCCAAATAAAAAGAGATGCCTAATGTTTGTGTCTATGTGGAGGGGGGGAGTAGTTTACAATTTTGTAGTAGAAATGAATATATTAAGAGGTAATTTCAACACAGAAGTACAGAAAGGATGCCACAGGAATAAAGGCACGGCCCACAGATTAATCTGAAAATGTTTCAGTTAAAGAAAAAATTACCTTGGTCCATTTCAGTCTTGGTCCAAACTATTTCTGAGTGTGTTAGTTAATGGGAATAGCCTTGCCTTTTAAAGACTGGAAATCATGGGGATTCTGGAGTTCTGGTCCCTTTTTTCCCACATCCCAGAGTATGTACTAACTTAGGTGGAGCTGGTGGCTGTGATTTTTCTACTTGTTCCCCCCACACCTTTTCCCCACTTGGAAAAATCAAAAACTCCACTCCATGGATGAGGGGAAAATAGGGGGACTGGCCAAGGAAAGAAAGGGCTGCCGCAGCAACTATGCTAAGGTGCTAGCTGTCCAGCTGGCAGTCAAACAGACCACGTCCCAATTCCAGACCTGGAAAACAGAGCAGCTTAAGACATTCTAATGGAAAATCCACGGGGAAGATCCGGACTCAGCCTTGGTAGGAATACCTCACCCAGAAAATAAATCCAAGCCAGCACTACAAGGGACCACAAACCAAGTCTGGGATGAGAATCTGCTGCTGTGATACAATGTTGGTTGGTGAGCTGGGGAGGAGGGAAACTATGAAAATGAGCAACAAGGGAGAGAAAAGGACCTTAAGCCATTATGAAACCTCACAAATGGAAGTGGGGGGACCCTAAGGCAGAGCTAATCTATACCCCATTTCACATGTGTTGACAAGTTTTCAAAATGGATAAAATCTTTCCTTTCTTCTTACGTGCCCCCCTTCCTAAGGAATAAAGTGGAGCAGCAAACAAAGGTATAAACAGGAATGAATGATCATTGGTTTCAGAGTGAGGCTGATGTGGCTCAAATCTGGATCCGAATACTTATAGCAAAAAGATCCCAGGCAAGAAGGAATTTGACCCTCTAAGTCTCCATTTCCATACCAATGAAATGGGATGATTTGTACCCCCCTAAAATAGTTGTAGGGATGGTGAGAAATAATTTATATATATAGTAACCAGAACTCCGCCCCTGAGTACACAGCAGGCATGCGATAAACATGCCTAATGGAGTTAAGGCTTCATTAACCTGTAACGTGTGATTTGACAAGTATCCAGTAAGGACATTACACTTTGAGGTGGGCCAACCCCATTTTATGACCCATATATAAATCTGTCTATAACTTTTGTGTCCTGAGCCACTAGCTTTTTAAAAGCTAGCAAAATGTGCACTTTTAAAGTGCTATCTGGTCTTTTAGGTTTCAATTATACATATGTAAACAAATTATAGTTGGGGAAGGGTAGGAAAACTTACCAGCAGCCCACTCACTGGGCTTTGCTGAACCATGTTAATCATAATGCATCTGTTATTTATTCCTATTTAAATAGGTTTGCATTTATCCCGGATTGAAGAGTATACAAAGTGATTTTAAATGTTACTACCTTATTTAGTCTAACACTATTGCTCTCTTGAGCTGTGTTTAAAAGTAAAAGAAAGAAACCTACATGACTGAAAGTACCTAGAATTCACAAAACAATATGCCTAAAATAAAAATCTCAGGTCTGAAGTTCAGAAGCATAATCCAGATCTTGGGTTTTGATAAACTGAAGTTTAAAAAGAATCACTCTAAAAAAACCAAAGTCTTTTGGGGGCTGGGGTATGGAGAAGGTCAACAAAATTCAAGATTATGCCCTGGGGAAAATGCTCAGGGGTTCAAAATACATTTCCTTAAACGAGTAAAATAGACTGCAGCATGTGAAGAAACTTCCTGTGAATATTCAAATTATGAGGCAACCTCTACACAGCAGCCAATTTCACTGCCTGAGTGGTTGAGAGTAATTACACTTTTAGAAAAAGCCCCAAACAGCTTAAAGAACCAAAACATAGTAAGTACTATACTTTTAAGTAGAAGATTCTAGGGGGAGAGATAGGGAAAATGTAAGTTACATCTGTGAACAAGGTCAGTCTTATAATATTCGGAGACCCGAAACACAACTACAGCATAATAATATCCTTTAACCTCTTTCTCCATGTGAGAGAAAAACAGAAAAAAACTTTTCATATTTGTTCTGACACTTCCTTTGGAGCAAAGTCAGAGGACTGAGAATCAGTAGGAAACTTCTCTGGAGATAGAGGATTTGAACCATCTGTCTTTAAATTTAATACTACTGCAGGACATCCACAGCTAAACTGTCTCTAAAAGACCAGTAAATGAAAACTCGGTAATTTTTAAAGCAGGTCAGTGAAAATTGGAAAGGTTAACAGAGGTTTTGTTGGGTAAAGTCGACCCAAGAGCCCAAAATGCAAGTTACCAGCTGCAAGAACAGGCACACAGACTTCAGTTACTCACCAGGTCATTCGGACTCTTCCCTTAAGAAAGGCCAGTAAGGCTTTAGGGATGGAAGACAATAGAGCACATAGACATTAGGGAACGTACCTTACGTCACAGTGAATTAGTGGCTAAACTTGGATAAAAAGTTGGGATTCCTAACTAACCACAGATCATGTGCTGTGTCATTAACCAGCAAGGTCTTAAGAGAATTTTACCCTCATCCAATGTTACTAATACCTCATGGGTGCTTAAGGAAAGACTCAATTGCTGACAATACTTCCAAAGATTATGGCTCTCAATCTTGGCTACAAAGCAGAGGAACCAAGGGAGCTTTTAAAGATTCTGATGCCCAGACCACACCCCAGTCCAATTAAATCAGAATCCCTAGGGGCAGGACCCAGAGATCACTACATTTTGAAAGCTCCCTAGGTAATTTCAATGTACAGCCAAAATCGAGAGCCCCAGGATTAGTCCTTAATAATACATATTTATAGTTTTACCATAATAAGAAACCTTTATCACATGTACATATATGCACAGCACATACGCCTTCACAGATGAATTAATAAATCATAGAGCCACATGTGAAAACTTAATACTGAAGTGAAATTTAGGTAATTACGTGTTCATTTTCAACTGTGAGACAAAATGCCTACAAACCCAAATCACATACACCCCTTCTTCTGATTTATCCCATTAATGCTCATGAAGGACAGACCTTGAAATCAAACAATCTGTTATTAGAGTGGGAATGTGGCTCTAGAAAATGGACATTTTGGATGAGTTATTCAAGCAACTTGGAAGTTGGAGAATCCCCGCATACCTGCGCTCTGCGTCGGAGCCAAGAGAGATGCTGCATCTGGGCATGGCTCAATGGCACACCAACTTTCTCGGTTTATCTGAAGAAAAAGAAAAAGAGATTGACCTTCAGACAGTGAAGTAGTGTGGGATGTTTATACAGCGGTTGCAAGTATATCTACCACACCAACACTCCTATCTTTTTCTTTAATATTTTATTGCAAAGTGGGTAAAATTATGTCAAGAAAAAACCTTTTTCACAACACAACAAGGCAATCTATACTCAATTAAGACTCTAAAGAAACTGTCAGTAAAAGTTAGGCATATAAAAACAAAAGGAAAAAAGATATACAAAGAGGAAGATCATGGTGCAGGCCAATGGTGAAATAAAAAAGAAAAATAAGTTAACAGGTGAAAAGGATCAAATATTGAAATATGCATTTCACATCCTAGGTTGCAACTCAGAAAATGCAAAAATAATTCCTATTTGTTCAAGAATTACTGTATGTTGGGCAGCAGGTTAAGAATTCTACATATATTATTGCATTTAATCCCCACACTAGCTCCAAGAAGTTTGTAATGTCTCTATCCAAAGAACAGCTACGCTTAGAGGAGTTGCTAAGGTAATAAATGGCAGGACTGGGAATGGAATACAAACTTACGTGATTCTAAAGCATATTAAGAAGCACATACACCTGCCTTAAAACATTTTTTTAAAATTTAGCGTTTACAACTCCAAACCATCTTAACATTATGACTTTCTACTTTCATTAGATTAAAAATAATGTAATTTTTAAAACTACCATTAGAGATTTCAACAGCCCTCTCTCAGTAATTGATAAAACAGGTAGACACAAAATCTGCAAGAATATACATAAAGAACTTGGAAAACATCATCAACCAATCTGATTTAATCAACATATACTGAGCCTTTTACCCAACAATAGAATACACATTCTTTTCAAATGCACATGGTATGTTCACCAAGATAGAATATATTCTGTTGTATAACACAAGTCTCAAATTTGAGGATTAAAATCATATTAAACATGCTCTTTGACCACAACAATATCAAATTAGAAACCAAAATCAAAAAGATATCTGGAAAAACCCAATATTTAAAAAAATTTTTAAAAAACTTCTAAAAAGAAATCTTAAGGAAACATTAAATAGCAGAAAATATTTCAAGCTGAATAAAAATAGAAATACCACATATGAAAATTCGTGAGATACAGCCAAAATAATGCCTAGAGCAAAATTTATAATATTAAATCCCTGTTTTAGAAAAGGAATGTCTCAAATCAGTGATCTAGGCTTCCACCTTAAGAACTTAGCAAAATTAACACAAAGCAAACATGATGAGTAAAACAAAGAGCAGAAATCAGTGAAAGAGAAACCAGAAAAATAAAATCAATAAGATCAAAAGCTGGATCCTTAGAAGATCAGTCTATTGATATCAGTAAAACTTTAACTAGATAGACCAGAAAAGAATTCTAAGTTAAAAATTACCAGTATCAAGAATTTAAAGGGGGACATCACTAAAGATCCTACAGACACTGAAAGGATGATAGGGAAATATCAATATTACGAACAAGAAATACAACAAGTTAGATGAAATGGAAGCATTTCATGAAAGACACAAACTACCAAAATTCTTTCAAAAAGATACAGATAATCTGTACACACTTATTCTATTAAAGACATTGAATATATAGTTTAAAACTTTCCTGTAAGGAAAACTCCAGGCCCAGATGACTTCAGAGGTAAATGGCACCATACATTTAAGGAAGAAATAATAGCAATTCTACACAAACTCCTAAGGAAAACAAAAGAGGAGGGAACAATATACAGCTCATTTTATAAGCCCAGCATTACCCTGACACCAAAACTAGACAAAGACGTAAGAAAACTATAAATCAACATCCTCAGGAACATAGGCGAAAAAATCCTGAACAAAAATTAGGAAACTGAATCCAGCAATATAGAAAAAAGATAAACATCGTGACCAAATTCATCCCAGTAAAGCAAGGTTGGTTTAACATTTGAAAATCAATTTATTAATAGACCAAAACCTCTCACAAACTAATGATTATCAAGAGATGCAGAAAAGAATTTGGCAAAATTCAACATCTAAAACTCATTGAACACTGAAAACAGAAAGGAAATTCCTCAACCTGATAAAGGGCATCTATTTAAAAAATCCTGATACTTCACTCTGAGATCAAAAACAAGGCAAGAATGTCCACTCTCAGCACTGTTATTCAATAGGTACAGGTTCTAGCCAATGCAGTAAAGCAGAAAAAGAAATAAAATGCAAAGATGTAGAATAGAAGTAGTTACTACTTTATTCATAGATGGCATGATTATCTATGGAGAAAATCTCAAGGAATCTACAAAAATGCTACTAGAATAAACGAGTTTAGCAAAGCTGAAGGTTATAAAGTCAATGTACAAAAAAAAAATTAATACTAGTCCTATATATTAGGAGTGAACAATTAAAAATTAAAGTTAAAAACAAAAGTAATACAATTTACAATAGCATCAAGAAATATAAAATAATCAGGCATAAATTTAATAAAATATGAGTAATACCTGTACTCTAAACACTGCAAAACACTACTGAGAAAAATTAAAGCAGGCTTAAATAGAGACACCATGTTCATAGATCAGAAAACTCAATTCTGTTAAACTGTTCATTCTCCCCAATTCATCACTACTTGATCTCAAGACTTACTATATATAAAAGCTTTTTTGGGAGATTGGTTCAGGATGGCGGAGTAAAAGGACGTGTGCTCACTCCCTCTTGTGAGAGCACCGAAATCACAACTAACTGCTGAACAATCATACACAGGAAGACACTGGAACTCACCAAAAAACATACCCCACATCCAAAGACAAAGGAGAAGCCATAATGAGACAGTAGGAGGGGCACAATCAATAAAATCAAATCCCATAACTGCTGGGTGACTCACAAACTGGATAACACTTATACCACAGAATTCCACCCACTGGACTGAAGGTTATGAGCCCCACATCGGGCTTCCCAACCTGGGGGTCCGGCAACGGGAGGAGGAATTCCTAGGGAATCAGACTTTGAAGGGTAGCAGGACTTGACTGCAGGACTTGGACAGGACTGGGGGAATCAGAGACTCCACTCATGGAGGGCACACACAAAGTGGTGTGTGCATCGGGACCCAGGGGAAGGAGCAGTGACCCCATACTAGACTGAACCAGACTTACTTGTTAGTGTTGGAGGGTCTGCTGCAGAGACAGGGGTGGCTGTGGCTCACCGTGAGGACAAGGACACTGGCAGCAGAAGTTCTGGGAAGTACTCCTTGGCGTGAGCCCTCCCAGAGTCTGCCATTAGCCCAACCAAGGAGGCGAGGTAGGCTCCAGCATTGGGTTGCCTCAGGCCAAACAACCAACAGGGAGGGACCCAGCCCCACCCATCAGCAGACAAGCAGACTGAAATTTTACTGAGCTCTGCCCAATAGAGTAACACCCAGTGCTACCCACCACCAGTCCCTCCTATCAGGGCACTTGCACAAGCCTCACAGATAGTCTCATCCATCAGCAGACAAGCAGACTGAAGTTTTACCGAGCTCTGCCCAAAAGAGCAACACCCAGCGCTACCCACCACCAGTCGCTCTTACCAGGAAACTTGCACAAGCCTCATAGATAGCCTCATCCACCAGAAGAAGCAAGAAGAACTACAACCCTGCAGCCTGTGGAACAAAAACCACAATCACAGAAAGACAAGATGAAAGGGCAGAGGGCTATGAATCAGATGAAGAAACAAGATAAAACCCCCAAAAAACAACTAAATGAAGTGGAGATAAGAAACCTTCCAGAAAAAGAATTGAGAATAATGATAGTGAAGATGATCCAGGACCTCGGAAAAACAATGGAGGCAAAGATCAAGAAGATGCAAGGAATGTTTAACAAAGACCTAGAAAAATTAAAGAACAAACACCTAGAAGAATTAAAGAACAGAGATGAACAATACAATAACTGAAATAGAAAATACACTAGAAGGAATCAATAGCAGAATAACTGAGGCAGAAGAACGGATAAGTGACCTGGAAACAGGATGGTGGAATTCACTGCCACGGAACAGAATAAAGAAAAAAGAATGAAAAAAAATGAAGACAGCCTAAGAGACTTCTGGGACAACATTAAACACAACATTCGCATTATAGGGGTCCCAAAAGGAGAAGAGAGAGAGAAAGGACCCGAGAAAATATCTGAAGAGATTATAATCGAAAACTTCCCTAACATGGGAAAGGAAATAGCCACCCACGTCCAGCAAGCGCAGAGTGTCGCAGGCAGGATAAACCCAAGGAGAAACACACTGAGACGCATAGTAATCAAACTGGCAAAAAAAAAGACAAAGAAAAATTACTGAAAGCAAACAAAGGAAAAATGACAAATAACATACAAGGGAACTCCCATAAGGTTAACAGCTGACTTCTCAGTAGAAACTCTACAAGCCAGAAGGGAGTGGCATGACATATTTAAAGTGATGAAAGGGAAGAACCTACAACCAAGATTACTCTGCCTGGCAAGGGTCTCATTCAGATTCGATGGAGAAATCAAAAGCTTTACAGACAAGCAAAAGCTAAGAGAATTCAGCACTACCAAACCAGCACCACCAAACAACAAATGCTAAAGGAACTTCTCTAAGTGAAAAACACAAGAGAAGAAAAGGACATACAAAAACAAACCCATAACAATTAAGAAAATGGTAATAGGAACATACGTATCGATAATTACCTTAAAAGTGAATGGATTAAAATGTTCCAACCAAAAGACACAGGCTTGCTGAATGGATACAAAAACAAGACTCATATATGTGCTGTCTACAACAGACCCACTTCAGACCTAGTGACACATTCAGACTGAAAGTAAAAACTCTCCAGAAAGTGGGTATAGAGGGAATCTACCTCAACATAATAAAGGCCATATATGACAAACCCACAGCAAACATCATTCTCAATGGTGAAAAACAGAAAGCATTTCCTCTAAGATAAGGAACAAGACAAGGATGTCCATTCTCACCACTATTATTCAACACAGTTTTGGAAGTCCTAGCCATAGCAATCAGAAAAGAAAAAGAAATAGAAAGAATACAAATTGGAAAAGAAGTAAAACTGTCACTGTTTGCAGATGATGTGATACTATACATAGAGAAACTAAAAATGCCACCAGAAAACTACTAGAGCTAATCAATTAATTTGGTAAAGTTGCAGGATACAAAATTAATGCACAGAAATCTCTTGCATTCCTATACACTAATGATGAAAAATCTGAAAGAGGAATTAAGGAAACACTCCCATTTACCACTGCAACAAAAAGAATAAAATACCTAGGAATAAACCTACCCAGGGAGAATAAAAGACTCTTATATGTAGAAAACTATAAGACACTGATGAAAGAAATTAAACATGATATAAACAGATGGAGAGATATACCATGTTCTTGGATTGGAAGAATCAACAATGTGAAAATGATTATACTACCCAAAGCAATCTACAGATTCAATGCAATCCCTATCAAATCACCAATGGCATTTTTTATGGAACTAGAACAAAAAATCTTAAAATTTGTATGGAGACACAAAAGACCCTGAATAGCCAAAGCAGTCTTGAGGGGAAAAAAAAGTGCTAGAGGAATCAGACTCCCTGACATCAGACTATACTACAAAGCTACAGTAATCAAGACAGTATGGTCCTGGCACAGAAACAGAAATATAGATCAATGGAACAGGATAGAAAGCCCAGAGTTAAACCCACGTACCTATGGTCAACTAATCTATGACAAAGGAGGCAAGGATATACAATGGAGAAAAGACAGTCTCTTCAATAAGTGGTGCTGGGAAAACTGGACAGCTACATGTAAAAGAATGAAATTAGAACACTCCTTAACACCATACACAAAAATAAACTCAAAATGGATTCGAGACCTAAATGTAAGACCAGACACTATAAAGCTCTTAGAGGAAAACATAGGAAGAACACTCTTTGACATAAATCACAGAAAGATCTGTTTTGATCCACCTACTAGAGTAATGGAAATAAAAACAAAAATAAACAAATGGGACCTAATGAAACTTAAAAGCTTTTGCAAAGCAAAGGAAACTACAAACAAGACGAAAAGACAGCCCTCAGAAATGGGAGAAAATATTTGCAAACGAATCAACAAAGGATTAATCTCCAAAATATACAAACAGCTCATGCAGCTCATTATTAAAAAAACAAACAACCCAATCCTAAACTGGGCAGAAGACCTAAATAGACATTTCTCCAAAGAAGACATACAGATGGCCAAGAAGCACATGAAAAGCTGCTCAACATCACTAATTATTAGAGAAATGCACATCAAAACTACAGTGAGGTATCACCTCACACCAGTTAGAATGGGCATCATCAGAAAACCTACAAGCAACAAATGCTGGAGAGGGTGTGGAGAAAAGGGAACCCTCTTGCACTGTTGGTGGGAATGTAAATGGATACAGCGACTATGGAGAAAAATATGGAGGTTCCTTAAAAAAGTAAAAATAGAATTACCATATGACCCAGCAATCCTACTACTGGGCATATACCCAGAGAAAACTGTAACTCAAAAAGACACATGCACTCCAACGTTCACTGCAGCACTATTTACAATAGCCAGGTCATAGAAGCCACCTAAATGCCCACTGACAGACGAAAGGATAAAGATGTGTTAGGGCTTCCCTGGTGGTGCAGTGGTTGATAATTTGACTGCTAATGCAGGGGACACGGGTTCGAGCCCTGGTCTGGGAAGATCCCACATGCTGTGGAGCAACTAGGCCTGTGAGCCGCGACTACTGAGCCTGTGCGTCTGGAGCCTGTGTTCTGCAACAAGAGAGGCCGCGACAGTGAGAGGCCCGTGCACTGCGATGAAGAGTGGCCCCCGCTTGCCACAACTAGAGAAAGAAGACCGCACAGAAATGAAGACCAAACACAGCCAAAAATAAATTAATTAATTAAAAAAAAAAGATGTGGTACATATATACAATGGAATTACTCAGCCATAAAAAGGAACGAAATTGGGTCATTTGTAGAGACGTGGATGAATCCAGAGACTGTCATACAGAGTGAAGTAAGTTAGAAAGAGAAAAACAAATATCGTATCTTAACGTGTATATGGGGAACCTTGAAAAATAGTACAGATGAACCGGTTTGCAGGGCAGAAACTGAGACACAGATGTAGAGAACAAACGTATGGACACCAAGCGGGGAAAGCGGCAGGGGTGGTGGTGGGATGAATTGGGAGATTGGGAATGACATGTATACACTGATGTGTATAAAACGGATAACTAATAAGAACCTGCTGTATAAAAAAATAAATTAAAAAAAAAGTACTTTTAGAAGTTTGGATAATTTCCCAAAAACGTAGAGATAGTGAAGGTTTTAGTTCACTGAAGTATTTGTTTTTGTATTGTTAATTGCTTTAGCTTTTGGAATGCTAAAATTAAAAAATTTTAAACTCAAAAATAAAAAACAAAAAAAACAAACATTAAATAAAATCCATGCCCCCCCCAAAAAAAAAGAAAAAAAAAAAGCTATATTGTGACTTCCCTGGTGGTGCAGTGGTTAAGAATCCGCCTGCCAATGCAGGGGACACGGGTTCAAGCCCTGGTCCGGGACGATCTCACTAAGCCCATGCACCACCACTATGGAGCCTGCGCTCTAGAGCCTGCGAGCCACAACTACTGAGCCTGCGTGCCACAACTACTGAAGCCCGCACGCCCAGATCCTGTGTTCTGCAACAAAGAGAAGCCACCACAAGGAGAAGCCCGTGTACCACAACAAAGAGTAGCCCCTGCTCGCTGCAACTAGAGAAAGCACACGGGCAGCAACGAAGACCCAATGCAGCCAAAAATCAATCAATCTATTTTTTAAAAAGGCTATATTAATAAAGCCAGTTTGGTACTGGTATAAAGACAGGCATACAGATCGAAAGAACAAGAGAGAATCCACAAATAGACCTTCACAGATATGATCTATTCATTTTTGACAAAGATGTCTAGGTATTCCAATGAGGAAAGAATAGGTTTTTAACAAATGAAGTTGCAAAAATTGGGTGTTCATGTGAAAACAAACAAATAAATCTCCCCCAAATCTCAAACTTCATATTGTCTATAAAAATGAGCTCAAAATATATCTAAATGTTAAACTTAAAACAACAAAACTTCTAGAAGAAAAGAGGGGAATGTTTTTTGTGACACTGGGTTAGGCAAAGATTTCCTAGCATGCATTAAAAAAGCATGAAAAAAACTTGTAAATTTGACTACGTCAAAATTCTTTTAAAGTCTTGCTCCTCAAAAAGCATTGTTAGGAAAATGAAAAGGCAAGCCACAGACTGGGAGAAAATATTTACAAAACATGTATCTTCTAAAGGACTGGTAATTAGAATATTAAAATACACATAACAACAACAACAACAAAACCTCTTACAATGCCGTAAGACAAACATGCTTTTTCACATAGGCAAAAGATTTGAATAAACATTTCATCAAAGAAGATTATGAATGGTAAATAAATGCAGGAAAAGATGCTGAACACCGTTAATCATCAGGGAAAAGTAAATTAAAACCACAAGGAAATAACAGTCTACAGCCATTCAAATGGTTAAAATTAAAAACTGGTAATTCCAAGTGTTGCCAAAGATGGAGCAACTGAAACACTGGTAACATTGCTGGGAGAATGCAAAATAGTAAGTCACTTTAGAAAGCAGTTTAGCAGTTTCTTATAAAGTCAAACATATATTTATAGACAACATAGCAATCAATCCCACTGTGGTATTTACCACCCCAAAAATCAAAATATACCTTTACACAAAGACTTTTACTGGAATTTCATAGCAGCTTAATTCATGATAACCCCAAACTGAAAACAGCCCAGACTGTCATCAATGGGTAAATGGATAAACGAATTGTGATACATCATTCAGTGCAATAGACTCAGAATCAGAAGGAATGAACTACAGATACAAACAACATGGACAAATCTCAAGATCACTATGTTAAATTAAAAGAAAAAAGCCAGACAAAAAGACTACCTACTGTATGGTTCCATTTATATAATACCTTAGAAAAGGCGAAATTTATACAAGAAAGCGTATTAGTGATTAACAGGGACTGGAGGAAGAGGCTGACTGCAAGGGGACAGGAGAGAACTGTAGGGGTGATGGAAATGTTCCTATCATGACTGTGGCAGTGACTACACAATTCAAACATTTGTCAAAACTCATCAAACTGTGAACTTAAATTGGTGAGTTTTACTGTATATAAATTATATCGCAGTAAAGCTGAAAAAATGTATCCCCAAAAGAGAAGTATAATATTACATTTTAGTTTTTACCACTCCCAAACACCTTAACATTATAATCCTCTAGTTTCATTAACACTGAAACAGTCAGTGGATTCTAAACAATATAAGTAGGAGTATCCAAACAAATTACCAAGTAGGTGAATATTTATTATGCTCAAAGATGATTTTACTTAACGGTTTCTACAATATCATGTGTACCTACTGGTAAATTTCTGATCTTTGGTAAGATACTAAACTATATTGGTGAGAAGGACCAACAGTTTTACTAAGTATGCTGCGTGGGATAAGGTAGAAAGCTATGGGACATTCTGTCAAACTACAACTGTGTGACAAAGAAGAAATGCAAGGAATTAGGCTGCTTGCAAATAACCATGAAACAAAACACCAAGTCATTCGCTCATTTCAGCTCTTTCACCGTTAGAGAGGAGAGGAGGTGGGGACCAGGGGCCATCAATGTTTCAATTCCTGGTGTGTTACAAAATGATACCAAAAATTTGAAAGTTTTCTTGAATGGAAAAGAAAATCTCCAGCAGGTTCCCTGAGATTATGCAAAATATCCCCTTTCAAAATGCAATTTGAATGTGCCTAAGGAAGAAACCTCAAATTCAGTAATGTTAACAAACCCTATCCACATCTTTCAAAGAACTGAAACAGCAAATTTTCTTTAAAAACAAAAAAATCTTCCATTTAGAGAAGGATTTTCTTACTGTGAACTGCATCTCATTTGAAATGAGCCAAAGTTCACTTCCAGTGAAGTAAGTTTCTCTGTTAACAGGAAAAGCAAGAGTCCAGAATTGCTGTACTTTTGCTCCATGAATAGAGCAACAAATTTAAATAGGTAACAGAAATAAAAAAGCAGTTCCTTTAAACAGCAAAGAATGCCAAGCCGCTCTGCATTATCAGGACTTTGCTCTCTCCCCTTCCATGATCTTCAACACCTCTTCAGTCAACATTTTAGGAAACTTTGTTAAAATTCTTTATCTGAGAATGTTTTTCGTCACCTTTTCACACATCATTCCATAGCCAGTAAGTAAACCGAACATTCTTGCCTTCAATATTTGAGGGACTAATACTCTACACTTTTCATGTAATTTTAGGCATTTGTGTGTTACAGAAAGTGAGTTATATTTTGCAAAATAACATATAATGTAAATAACCCATAAATATTTATTTAAAGTAATGTATTATTTAACAAAAAAAATATTTAAGAGTATTACTTAAAATAATATATAATAAATACTGAAAGAAATAAAAATTAAATCAAACCTCTAACTAAATACACTAATTTCTGAATAACAAGGATGAGAACATATTAGCGGTGGGAGGCAATTCCCCATGGGTCTCCCCTTTTTCTGCATGTCTTGTGAGCAAAGGACACTGACTGTCCTTTTGTTCTAGACTACCTTTTCAAGAATGTCTATGTATCAAACAGCCTTGGAAGATAGAGATATTGCTTCTTTCTGAAGCAAAGGGCAGATGTGTTGAATCAGAGCAAACGTCAGGTAGGCTTACTGCCCAATGTAAAAATTCCGGTTTCCTAACGTTGGGGTTCCTCAGCTGTGACAGAGCATCTACCTGGGCCCCTCCGTATTGCCCCCGTGAGACTAGGGAAGCAAGAAGAACCAACGAGAAGCTAAGCTGATGTTCATGGTGCTTTTTGAACGATGAGTAATAAATTCATCTGTCTCTGACCCAGGAGTTCCATGACTTCAGCCAGCAGCCATGAAATTGTCAGGCTAACTTGGTACCTTACAAGCAGGGTAAAATCTCAGACCCATCACACTTTGACAAATTAGTCTATATTAAACAGTATTAAAACACTTAAACACAGTGGCAGCCAAAAATCTCTCAATATGATCACACCTATGTGGTGAAAAACTCTAATCTGATTCAATTTTTCACTGAGTGGTTATGCTTGAATAATGATAAAGAGACAACTAATATCCATTTTAATTTTTCTATAGTTTCCTGAATTTTCTTTAATGACTGTGTTACTTTTTTAAAAATTTAATTTTTATAAACGTGGATAGTACAGAGTTCTCATACACAGGGTCTCACCAGTTTCTTCAGTGTTACATAATCACAGTACATTTGTCAACACTAAGAAACCAACACTGGTACACTACTATTAATTAAATTACAGACTTTGGATTTCATTCACTTTTCCAATAATCTTCTTTACTGTTCCAGGATCCAATCCAGGACACCACATTGCATTTTGTGTGTGTATGTGTGTGTGTAATTTTGCATTTTAAGACCTTTATTGAAATGTAATTCATATACTCTAAAACTCACCCATTTAACAGAGTTGTGTAAGCATCACCACTAACTAATTTTAGAATACTTTCATGGCACCAAAAAGAAACTGAGTAGCAGTCACACCCCACCCCAAACCCAGTTCTAGGCAATCAGTAATCTACTTTCTGTCTCTATGGATTTGCCTGCTCTGGACATTTCATATAAATGGAATTGCACGTTATGAGGTCTTTGGTGACTGGCTTCTTTCACTTAGCAAGAGGCTTTCAAGGTTCATCCGTGTCTTAGCATGTATTAGTACTTAATCTTACTGCCAAATAATGTTCCACTGTATAGACATGCCCACATTTTATTTATTTATTCTTCAGCTGATGGACATTTGGGCTGTTTTCACTTGCTGGCTGTTATGAATAATCCTGTTGTGAATAACCATACACAAGTTTTTGGTGGACGTGTTTCATTTCTCTTGGGTATACATCTAGGAGTAGAACTGCTGTGACATATGATAACTTTATGTTTAAAATTTTGAGGAACTGCCAGACTTCCAGAGTGGCTGCACCATTTGACATTCCCACTAGCAACGTATGAGTGTTCTAATTTCTCCACACCCTTGCCAACACTTGTTACTGTTCTTGTCTGTGTTTTGGTTGTAGCCAAACTAGCAGGTATGAATGGTACCCTCATATGAGTATATGAGATATACTTCCAACCTTCCATTCTTTTAAAATGGAAAATATTTTTTAATCTATTGGTTACTTCCTAGGAAAGGAAGATTCTATAAAGACACAATGCTAAGCACCCTCAGATTTGTTTCCTTCCTTCTTTTATTAAAAAAAAAAGTACTAAATAGGGACTTCCCTGGCAGTCCAGCGGTTACGACTTTGCCTTCCAATGCAGGGGATGTGGGTTTGATCCCTGGTCCAGGAGTTAAGATCCCACATGCCTTGTGGCCAAAGAAAACAAAACATAAAGCAGAAGCGATATTGTCACAAATTCAATAAAGGCTTAAAAAAAAAAGTACTAAAACCTTCTGTGTATCAAAACATTGTGTCAAGCCTTAAAAGAAGTAGTAAAAGAACTGAGTCCTCAAAGAACTCATAGTTTATGTGAGAGAGACATGGAAATGTTAAGTAAATAAGCGTTCCATAGCATTTTGCACACATGAGGCACTGAAATGTGTGCTGACCTGGACAAGGTGTGCTGTGACCAACAGAAATGGGAATTAGAGTGAATGGGATACTCTAATGACAAACCATACTTGAAATGCTTTATACATTTCTGCCCAGGTCACAAATGTGACATACAGACACTGGGCCAGAATAACAATTCTTCTCTTTCACTTCATACAAGGCATTGCACAATATATAGAGGGGGGAGGTCAGAGATTGCCATGCCCTTGTAGAGGCAGGAGAATTCAGAGAGATGAGTTTCACAGAAGTTAAGGAAGCAGAGGGCTGAAAAGAGAAGGTAGGTCCACAGTGCCAACTGCTGCTGAGAAGTCAAAACTGATAAATTTTTGAAAGGAAGTTACTGAATTGGGCAACTGTGAGGTTTGTGGTGAGTTTGGAAAGAACAATTTTAACAAGACAGGTGATACCAGAATTAAAACTGTAAAACATCTCCTTATATTTCTAAATTCATGGTACTTTAAAGTTTGCAAAGTATTGTCACCTAGATTTGACCTTTTTCCTGTCCCACAAGAAGGCACACTACCATTTTCAAGAAGAGGCCACACACTAACTGAGGCTAGATTTGGGGATGGTATAGTTGTGTGTGAACTATATTGTACTGGTAACTTTATCTGCTCAAAAGACTGTAAGCTTCTTGAGAACTGAATCCCATCTTTTATTCCACGGATCTCCCAATGAGTAGATGGTAGATGCTTAGCGAATAATCTTTGAATTCCTTATCATCAATGATTTTACAGAGAACTATAAGTTGGGAGAACCTTCAGGATTATCACTCTGCCTCCCTTTACTAGCTCCATTAAAGGGGGATGGGGGCACATCCCCCTTTAATAAGAGACGCGAAGGAGGTAACACAGCACTTAGAGACAGAGTGAGGACCCAGTTTTCCTCACTTCCAGTCCAGCGCTCTTTCCCCACCCCGGCAAATGTCTCTTCTTATTCTTAACTTTGTCTCAGAATTCAAATTTTGTTTAAACAATTTTTAAAAGCAATATGAAACTGGATAAGTCTGGCAAATTGCATTTAACATCTCTGGAGAAGATTTGTTGGAAAATAGAGTCAACGTTCAATTTAGACCAAAATATTTAGAAAATAAAGTATTATCATAACGCAACAACTAAAATATGGAACTGTGGGTGCCGATATTCTGAACATTGAAATGCTGTAATTGAAAGAAATGTTTTTTGTTTGTTTTGGCTTTGTCTATTTCAAGGAGCCTGCATTTTCAATCACTAACAGTTAATTACCAATGATGTACTGAGAAGGCTCACTGTCTCTAAGTACACAAAAAGCTTCAGGAAATCTGGCAATGATGCAGTTCCAGTCGGTTCCTTCTTTGGAATTAGGACTCATTCACAAACACTGAAAGTAAAACCTATACTGAAAATTAGTAAATTTCAGATAAATCAAAGACTTCCTCACCAGGAAAGGATGGGGAAATCTAGCATAACAAGTCTTCCTAGAACTATCTTGCTGATTCATTCACACGTTGGCCAGTCAGCTTTTGGGGAGTACTGTACCCACTTTAGGCAAGGAACAGTGTCAAGGTACAGCAACAGAAAGACGAATCATGATCCTGATGACAACTGGCACGATAGATCCCACAGTTTTAAAGTATGAGGGACCTCTCGGTTCATTTAAAATGTCAAGGGTTACATCTGCCTCCACATCCCAGGATGACACACGTATAACCATATGGGTCTAAGGTTTATCAGACCCCGTGAAATAACTCCACAAACTGGGGACTACAGGTTGGGAAACAGACTAGTTTGTGAAATACAATAGGTAAACTAGTACCTGAAACCCAGAGAGGTAAGGAAGTCTCTAGTATAAAAAAAGATCATTTCTGGCTCAGAGATTTGGGAAAAGCTTATTAACAAAGCTGGTGGTATACGAGGTAAGCCCTACAGGGGGGGAGGTGTGCTTAAAAGAGAGAGATGGTAAGGCAGGGCACTCCAGCCACGTGACAAAGAGGATGAGCAAACAGTCAGGACGCTTCAGAGCTGGAGTGCACAGCCTTTGGTGGCACAGACTCCTTCAAGAATCCGAGGGACGCCATGGACCCCTTCCCAGAAACACACATGTATGTGTCCAGTCAGTGATTCTGGAGCACAGCTTTACAACTCAGAGCAGAGACTTTTCCTTAGATGTTTTTGAGGAGCACGAAAAGCCCAAGAGTGTCCAGAAGTATAAACTGAGGAAAGAAGAATAATGGGAGATATGGCTTTGTTCTCTACCAGGGTGGACCCCTCTCCCCAATTTTATAAGCAAGGGAGTGAAAAAAAAATCAGTATTATACTAGGAAAACAACTGTAGACATGTACAGATAAAATCGGACAGTGGGGAGGAAAGAAGCAGCATGGGACATCCAGGACACACAAGACCAGTCAGGAGGGGCCCAGACTGCTCTGGTCTGGAGACAGCGTGTGCCTGGACTGGGGACATGGCCTTTGGAGCACAGAAGAAGCAGCAGGTCAGCAAGCTGGTACAAAGGGCAGAACCCACAGAAATAAGGGAGAAAGAGGAACCAAAAATCCACAATTTAACAGACTTAGGAAATCCAGAGGAGATGATGATGGTGCCTTCTATCTGACTGTGTTGAGTTTTAAGTGTTAAGATGTCTTCCAAATGGCTAAACAAAGTTATGCTTATTGAGAGAAAGGTTGGAACTGGCTTCATCTGTTCTTGAGTAAAAGGTGAAAAGAATGTGTAAGAGAGTAGAGGCAGAACACACCAAGAGAAAAGACACACTGAAGGCAGCATGCATGTTAGATAACACACATCTACAGATGAAGCAGCTTGGAAAGCTGGCTTCTTACAAACATAAACAGCATAAAATTGAGTGTGGATTAACAAAATGAAAATAAACCAAAACACAGTGAGCTACCACATCACACCCATCTTTGGATGGCTGTTATTACACAAACACACACACACACACACACACACACACACACCCCACGACCACCACCACCACCACCAACAACAACCACTTCCAGAAAATAACCAGTGTTGGTGAGAATGCAGAGAAACTGAAACCTTTGTGCATGTAAACTCCTGAGAATGTAAAATGGCACAGTCACTGTATAAAACAGTAAGGGGGTTCCTCCAAAACTTAAACAGAATTACCTTATGATCCAGCAATTCCATTTCTGGGTACACACCCAAAAGAAATGAAAGCAGGGACTCAAACAGATATTTGTACACCAACGTTCACAGCAGCAATATTCACAATAGACAAAAGGGGAAAACAACTCAAATGGCCATCAACAGATGAACGGATAAACGAAAGGTAGTACATACATGCAGTGGAATGTTATTCAGCCTTAAAATAAGGAGAGAATTCTGACACATGCTACAACATGGATAAACCCTGAAGACCTTACGCTAAGTGAAATAAGCCAGTCACAAAAAGGACAAATACTGTATGATTCCACTTATGTAAGATACCTAGAGTTGTCAAATTCACAGAGCCGAAACACAGAATAGTGGTTGCCAGGGACTGGGGGAAGGGAGAAATGAAGAGTTATTGTTTAACAGGTACAGAGTTTCAGTTCGCAAAGATGAAAAAGTTCTGGAGGTGGACAGTGGTGACACAATAGCTGCACAACAGTGTGAGTGTACGTAATGCCACTGAACTGTTCACTTAAATGTGGTAAATTTTATGTTCTGTATATTTTCCTGACCCCTCCCCCCCCCTCAAAAAAAGGGAGTGTGCAGCAGTTAGAGAGAAGCGAGCTTGTTTAGAGAAAAGAAGCCGCACAGTCAGAAGGAGCATTGGTAATCTGGGCCAGATGCTACCAATCATGGTCAATGCCATTAACCAGAAGACAAACTCCTTATGCACGGAGTGTGGAAAGAATGTCAAAACATGTATCAGCGTTTTCAACCACATCCTGTATACAGTAATAGCAACACCAAGCAGATCATATTCATGTGTGAAAAATACTGTGCTTATTATATATAAGTAAGCTGTTTAAGATATAAACTGGATTACAAAACATCTCTCCCGCTTTTTGCCCAGTTTCAGAATCACTGATGTGACAGATAAATTTACCCTGGTCTTGGGGCTATTTTTCAACAACTCCCCTGTTTCTCACTCACACAATGAGATAACTTAAAGGCCACACACACTACGTTGCTCCACCTTAAACATTTTCAGAGTGCCTGATATGGGCCAGAGAAAATGCCAGGCCCTGATTATATACATGCTAACACACCTCTTCTCATGTTAGTCTCTTTTCCAAAAGGTGACTTCTAAGACTCAGGTTTCTATATTACCGGATGATGACCTGGTTCTCTGTACCACTGACACTCTTCTTAGCCAGCTCTGAGACTAGGCTTGGAAGAAGATTCTGATCGCCAGCAGAATTAGGAGACAGACTAGAAAGAAACAGCAGTGTTGAGACGCAGAATTAGGAGACAGACTAGAAAGAAACAGCAGTGTTGAGACTGCTAATAATTTGAGCTTAAGAGAAAAACAAACATAATGATTAATAATAAGCCCCTTTATCCAGGTTTTGCCCTATGGAATCTTTGAATTATTAGCAAAATACAGGATTGGCAACTGATTGAATGGGTAGGAAACAGTTCAAAATGATTCTGAAATTTTGTTTATCAAGTAGTTGGAAATGAGGAAAACAGAGATTTTGCCATTAAATATTCACATCTTTTGGAGGAATAAGTTACCAAAAACCACTTGCTGGCTCTGACTCCATTTATGATTCTGTAGCTAAAACACAAACTTAGTCCTCTGTCCACGTTATATCTCCATGACAACCAGACCATGGACACTACAAGTACTGAACATCCAAAGTCCTGGTGAGTTATAGTGCACATGGAACACGGGATAAGAGAAGTTAATTCAAAAGAAATGTCGACCCATCCTGGTAATTTTTCATTCCTGTCACGAAGCCTGGGATCCCTTGTGATTATCTAAACCACACCTAAGCTGCGTTCCCATCAGTCTGAAAATAGAGTTGTACATATTTTCAGTGGAGAGAGAACTCTTGTTTTTGGCAGTGTTTCTGCTACTGTTTATATCTGAACATCCTAATAATACAGCTCATGGTTACACCCAGCCTTCCCAGCCATTGCCTGTATTTACTTCCTCTGCAACTGTCTCAGGAGATCTAGCCAGAGTTACAAGGCTGGAACAAAAGGAAGCAAAAACCCCTCCATCCGGACATGGAAGCCAACACTTGAGTCCAAGTCTTTTCAGGGAATCTGAGTGTAACTGAGCAGACAGGCATAGTTGTCTTCAATCCTTAGCCTCCTTATGTCTTTTGTTTGAAGCAGCATGGAAGTGTCTTAGAGCAAGTAAACTTTTTAAAGGATGTGTATTTCTCTGGAAAATGACACTGGAGTTAAAGACAAACTACTCCTTCTGTGCTTTCACTAATGAGGTCAGGTGGCCTGCCCAAACATCAAGGATGGGGAGGGGGTCATCCTCCTCCGTGAACATTTTTACTCAATGCACGCAAAACGTGGTTGCAAATCTTTTAACCATTCATCTGATACTCTGAATTATTAGCGACAAAGTAAGTTCTCAATAAATCATCAGTAACATGAAAAATCATGTTATTATTAGTAGGCAATGTTTTTCCAGGTACCCAAAGTAATAAAACTAGTAAAACAGAAATGGTCCCTGTACTAAAATCAGTTTAAGTCAGCAGTTAATCCTAGATTCCAACTCCCCTCTTTCTGGTATGCTAGTTTTGCAGTAAGTTCCTGATACTTGGTATCCTCATGTGTTAGGAGTGGTCTCTTACTCAATGCGCTCATGAGTTAGCTACTGAACCGCGTCAGACAAAGGGTCCTATCATTCACCAACTTGTGAGGTCAATACTAGCTTTTTGAAGGATGCTGAGGAAAATGGGCATGTTGATACCAAAGGGCCTCTGCCAAGAATTAAAATTCTTCCTTATCCCATTCTGTGCACATGATTCATAGTTACCAACCACTTATTGATCATTAGAGCCAGAAGGCATATATGCACTGGGGGAGAGGGGTAACCAATAAGGTGAGGAAGAGAAGTGTGTATGCGTGTACTGGGCTGGGGGATGGTGGCATGGGTGACCAAAGGATACTATCAACCTACACCTTATTATTTAGAAAAAAATTCAGAAAGGAGGTAAGATTTCAGAGGATACTGGGGGCTGATGATGGGAAGCAAGAGCTGATCTGAGGATAAAGACCAGTGTGCCCAGCCTTAGGGAAATCCTAAGAGATGGCTTTGATGCAGAAAAGCTACCATGAAACTAACTGTACAGAACTGACAAAGGGAACAGATCAGAATGTGGAATAAGCCCAAGAAAGTATGGGTATATAAAAGAGGATCAGAATCTTGAAGTTAATCTACAGTGAATTATTCAGATGCCAATGGGAGGGACTGGAGTTGTAAATGTGTGATACCAAAGGGATAGGCTCACAATCTAAATTTTGTGATGACTGTCATAATTCATCTCTCTGTTCTTACCCCCGTCTCATCAGCACATTAAGTATAGTTTGCATAACATGAACAAATATTAAAAGATTAACTCATTCAATTAACAAAACTTACTGCGCATTTAGTACGAATGAGGGACACTGTTTAGATATAGTGAGTAGACGAAAAAATTACAAACTCCTTACTATAAAATAAAGCAATCTTCCACAGAAAAGGAGTGAGAAAATATACATGATCACTTGAGAACTGAAGTGGCCTATACACCCAATATAATTATTTAGAAAAAAAAAAAACCACTGGAGTGGCATGGACATATATACACTACCAAACGTAGAATAGATAGCTAGTGGGAAGCAGCCGCATAGCACAGGGAGATCAGCTCGGTGCTTTGTGACCACCTAGAGGGGTGGGATAGGGAGGGTGGGAGGGAGGGAGACGCAAGAGGGAAGAGATATGGGAACATATGTATATGTATAACTGATTCACTTTGTTATAAAGCAGAAACTAACACACCACTGTAAAGCAATTATACTCAAAAACACTGATTAAAGACACAAATTCAAAATGGAAGATAACTGGAGACCACTTCTGAATGACTAAAAATCATTCCAAAAATTGTGTGGCAAAATGAATTTAGATGAGATCATGCACCTGTCCAAAGTGTTGTAGAACGAATTCCCGCACTGGGGAAAAAAGTGCTTATGATAACTTCTAAGACTTCTTCCGATAGAAGAATTAGATTTTTAAAAATACATATAAATATAAATAAAAATTGATATACATATTCATGTAATAAGAGGAACTGGCTGACTCAAGAGACCTAGGGTAGCAAGAAAAAACATGAACTTTGAAAACAATCAGATCTGGGGTTGCATCCTATTACCTACTATGTGTGAGCTGTGAGAACTTTGGAAAATTACTGACTCTCCGAATCTGTTTTTCCACATGTAAAATGAGACAAATACTAGGAATGATGTAAAAATTAAATGCCTGTATCTCATACCCATCCACTTATTACCACTTCAGACCACAAAGCCATTTCAACATGCCTGGACTACCATAATGGCAGCCTAAGTGACTCCCACATGCCGGAATGATCTAAAAAAATAGAGAAGTAACATATCTAAGCAAAGCAAACTCCTCACCATGGCTGTCAAGGCCCAGCCCTCCCAGGGCCTGCTTATGACTCCACCCCGCTTGCTCAGTATTTTCTCATCACAATGGCCCTACCCATTCTTCCCTACCTCAGGGCCTCTGTATCTGCCGTTCCTTCTTTCTGGAATGCCTTCCCTTGGTATATAGCTCCAGCATCTCTTTATCCTCTAGAGAACAGTTTTTTAAATGTCAGCACCTCAGAAAGATCTTCTATCTGAAATACGATTCCCATTATTCCCACAGAACACACTGTTTATTTCTATCAAATCGCTAACAGTAATTTGTACTTTTTGTTTCTCTATTTACTGCCTGTCTTTAAGCAATACGAGGACTTTAAAGACCCGTGTGCCCCTTGGACCTAGCACGTCTGACATCAAACGGGTCATTAATATAGTTTTCATGTAGAGCTCTCAGTGATGTCACCTTCTCTGTCTCCAAAGCAAAGAATCAGAACCAAACTCACCCGCCTCATTTCAAACTGAAAATAGCGTATTTTCAGGACTCTTTGTGTTTACTTATTTGTAATAAATGCTTACTTTCTGAGAAGTGAAAATCTTTCATTGCATAAGGGCCGTATGGTGCAAAAAAATAATACAAACACAGGTACATCTAAAAAAAACCTAATTATGTCCTTTATTAGCTGTGGCCTTGTGGGAAAAAAATCACATCACTCAAGTCCTTTACGTTCCTCACCCTGGCTCAGGAGAATCCTCAATCTCTTCATATGAAGGGGCGGGGGAACCGCTGCTGCCTGACCAGTCAGTCTCAAAGAAAATAACATACATAAAAGTGTTTTGTTAAAACTGTAAAACAGCATCTACGAGGCCAATAAGCCTGTGCTACTTTAGCCCCATTCCTGAGGGCTTTCATGCCCCATGAGAGTGAAGAGCACTGAACATTTTAGCACTATTTTAAATGTACCATACTCCTTGTGATACTCAGATTGAGATTTTCTATCCTCCCTCCCCTCTTTTCCTTCTTTCTTTTTCCCCCAGACAGGTAAAATCATAAAGAGTCAAGCATGTAAAGGTTCTAAAAACTAGTCTCTCCTAAACATGAGGTCAAAAATTTTAAAACATCACTGTGATTTCACAGCGGAAATCACATTTCAGAGAAACTAAAATGAATAATATCTCGGATCAAGTTCGAAATGCCAAGTTGCCCACTGCTCTCAGCCTCGGCCTGGCATATCAAACCACCACCTGACAGCGATCATGGAGGGACAGACGCCACTCCCTCCACAGTCACAAGTCCTCCACCTAGCCCCTCGTCCAGCATGGTAGTGTTATTTCACTGACTTCTGTGTCTAGCCTTCTGAGCCGTTTCTTGGCCTCAATGGACCAATGAAAAGAATTAAGGAGTCTCAAGTAATACACTGAATTGATAAATCAGTACAAGAGCTCCACTATTTCCCTGACCAGGGCGATACATTACTACTTTGCCTGGACTCCCCTGACTCCACACCTTCACAAGTTCAGGTACTGAGGTTTTTTTGGCAACTGTGAAGCACTTGCTTGGCTTCCAATTTCCCCTGCCTTTGCCAGAAAATTGCTAAACTTCCAAAAAGTGCTCCTTGAGTCGTCCAACATTCCCAGACTCCCATCTTATGCCTGGAGGAGTCCTTGCTAATTTTAGATTCAAGGATGCCTTCTGCGAGCAATCAGCCATCCAGAGTCTCCGCCCCCATCCTGCTTAGACACCCAGCATCACTACCGGGAGAAAACAAACAAATACAGCTATTAACATTCAAAGGCTAGACCTGAAAAGCAGTCAAACAAAGCCAAAGGGGCCACTCTGCCACTTTAATAGACTGACTGGAGATCCTTCCAAAGGAAATAAGTACTGTCTATCTTTCCCCTCAGAGCTGTGAGGAGAGACGGCAGAAACAACAGGTAGAAAAGACTCGGGCAAAAGACAAAGAGACGGAGGCAGAAGGAGAGAGACTGACAGAGAAAGATACCCGCCCCCCCAGATGGGGGCCTGGGGTTAGGAGGAGAGGGGTGGGGATGACAGGGACAGAGGGACACAGACATCTGAGGAAAGGGCAACTCTGAAGGTGAATTTCTCCGTCTGTGATTTTCAAGAGTATGAGGTTCTCCTGAGCATAAGAATCCATTTTAAAGCAAGTAAAATGACACTGAAACAGTAAGCGGCTCAATGCTGATTCTGAAGTCCCCACTGTTTCTGTTCAGATATTCTGCTAAGAACCTTAAAATCACCAACCCAACCCAACACTCCCCACTGCTCACACACGCACACTTCTCAGCCATTCTCCCAATACAGGGGGGCCAGGGAATCCAGCTACTGGATTCAGAGACAGAAGAGCCTGAGAGCTTTGGAGTGGATGGAGTGTGGCCCCTTACCTTCAGCAACACCACGTCCACAGTCCTGTCCACCTTGGAGATGTCACATAGGCTGTAGCGCCTCTTGTGCCGTTCATACATTTTGTCCAAATGCAGAAGAGAGGAAGTAAGATGCAGGAGACGTACCCACTGTCAACCTGGGGGAGCACCGCGCTCCCGCAAGTCCAGAGCTCCAAATTTCTTACCGTGAGCTGAAGGGGATTTATGACTTCCAGACTTCTCTATGTAGAAAAGCCTCAAAGGGTCAAAAAATGAATTAAAGAAAACCAAGCAGAATCCCAATTCCTTGAACGGACTGAGAACTTCCTGGCCAACTTCAGAGCACTGGGATGATGAATTTACAATTTACAATTCATAATATGAACAATAAATGCTTCCAGATGCTATACCTTAGGCAGATCTTGACCGAAAGAGAAGCACACACCATTTCCATCACTGGCGATAATTCCAGTGGAAAAATTAAGAATTAACTGGCTACACATAACGGCTGACGCATGTGGTGGAGTAGCCCAAAGCAGGCAATAAAAATCCAGTATGTACTTTGTCAGGAAAAAAGAAAGAGTGAAGAAGGGAAGACAACTCTAATTTGAAGGGATGATAGGAAAAAACTCTCTCATTAAATCCTCTTCTTGCTTATAAAACAAAGACAAGGAAAATCAATTTTTCCTTTACAGGAAAAAAAAAAAGTTGAAGCTCTGAGATTCTGTTCAAAGTAAAGAGTCTTTAGTCAGCCTCTTGCTCGCCAGGCGGTAGGGCTTGCTTCTGATTTCAGCTGAAAATATCTAATGACAGCAGAGCGAAAGGAGGGGAAAAAAAAAAAAAAGACCACTCCTCCCTTCTTGCTCCCTCCCTTCTTGGGCGCTGGCCCTTCCCTACCCCAGACTCCTCACCCCTTTTCCCTGCCTCTCAGGAACATCACTACTTGCCCTTTCAGCCCTGCACCAGCAGCTTCGGAGGCTTGAAAACCTAATGGCAGTGGTGGGAACGTGATTCATCCACAGACGAAGAAGGGAAAAACAAGGCTTCCTTTTCCAACCCGTTTCCTCCTCCTCCCCTTTCTCCTCCTCACGCTGTTCCCTATGAAAAAGGCTCTGTCAGGCATTTCCAGATGTACCCCAAGCGCTCTGATGTCAGGGGAGGTATGGTAATAAAGGGAGGGGGTGTCATCCTAAACACCACAGGCAAGTTCAACACACTTATCTGTTCCACGAAATTGGGGAAATTGAAACTACACAAGGCAGACACTGCATCTCCCTGGCAAACGCAAGTCAGTGATTTAATATGAGAAAAATGCTAGCCAGTATTTCAGGGCTATGTTTCCAGGATCCAGAAGGGGTTCCAGAAGTGACTGACAAGGCTTAGAAATCATCCAGAGGTCAGCTTTTTTTTCTTGGCGGAGAGGAAGGGAGGGATGGGGAGGTGGTAGGAGGAGCACTTTAAAGAAAATTTTAGAGGAAAGGAGTAGAATGACAGGCACATGCGTCAGTACGTTGTGTGGCTAAGAAGAGTCACCTGGCTGGGACTTCTTCCCCCCTTGAAAGCCACCACTCACATTAACTGAGCCCAGAGTGTGGCTCTAGCACTGTGCGCCCGCTCTCTTATTATCCAAGAGCCCTCCAGCCCCACCCTAGCCAAGATTCTCAGGGGCAGACCTGTTCTAGAATTCATTTTCTTACCTGGGTCATAAATGATCTGGGAGGGAAAGGAGGAGAAGGAACTGAGGGGGACAAAAAGGGAAGAGTGGAAAAAGGAAAACTCCAAAGATGTTCTCCTTCTAGGAGCATTAGGCAGCTGGCATTTTCCTCAAGTGGCCAGAGGAGTCCTTGGCTAGAGTGTGAATGAGGGGACTCAAACATCACAAGTGGAAGGAAAAAAGAGATTTAATACTTAAATTTCTGTCAATATCACAAACAGAGCTGGCGAAGAGGCTTCCCAGGAGCTATGAAAGGGGTAGAGAAGGTCTGATGAGTCACCATCTCCTCTGGCCACGCATTCAAGTAGCTAACCAGCTCAAAGGAGAGCAAGGCAGCGAATCCTGCTAGTACGCATCTCCCCCTCTACCTAACACACCGCAGCCGCTGAGCCCAGTCCCACACTGTTCCATCCACCGCAGGGAGGTAGACAGCCCCTCCCCTTCCCCACACGCCCTCGGTGAGCCTAGCTCTGTGATGCTACCAACGTGGACAGCGAACCAGATGTTGCTTTTAATTAGAGTGATGATGGGAAACAGTAGAAACAGATGATTAGAGAGAGATTAGAAAGTCGTAAATAAAATTCTAGCTCAGGCTTACCAAAAGGGTGGGAACCTGTCCGGGGATTTACAACTACTCTGAAACTATGTGGTCTAGGGCACAAATCGAAAGGTCCTTTAGGCTTTAGTGTAGGGGAAAATGGATAGTTTATTATCTTTTCTGTATGAACTTTCACCAAGCAATAATTTAGAACTCTCCTTCCTCCCCATATAAACACAAAGCTGCCACCCCTCTGTCCTCAGTATGGTTTATTCCTCACTGCTGCTCCCTTCTGTTTTAATTAGAATCAAATGTTTCCTGCTTCCAAGGTTTCCAGGCATCTCCCTAAGGATCATAGATGCTTTAATCACCACGGAGCCTTTCTATTCCCAACCTCGTGTAACTCCTGACTTAAATAATCTATATTGATTTAACAGATATTTTGTGCCTTGCAGCAAAGGCAAACAAAAGAAACAAAGAACAAGGTCTCTGTCCTCAAGAAGTTTATATAATTAGAAACCTCTTTCAAAGTTATACTATTGTCTGAAATGGCCGAGATTACTGTTTTGAGACAAACAGATTAATTTCTGTATTTCGGATGATCTGCTGGCTTTGTGCTACAGGCTGGAAATCGAGACTTCCTACTTTTTCTGTACACATAAACATATTAAAAGGATTTGGATTGTCCTTGAGTATTCTGTTCCTTCTTGGAGAACAAATTCTCTGGGTAGGGAACACATACTCTGGGTGGGGGGAAGAGTCTGTTTTGCTTTCCCCTATGGATTTGTTCAGCACTCTCCACAGAAGGCTGAGTCTATAGTCCAGTGCTTTTGCTGCTGATGTGACAATTCCAAGTTTTTATCAAAAACATCTGGAACCACTGAACAGTTACTCTGTTAGGATTTTGAAACACAGAAACCAATCATTTTACATCCAAACCATAGAGCTGATACCTATGAATTTTCACTTTAAGAATATTCTCCTTTTCTTTAATTTTGGGAACTTGTAGTAAAATATGTTTATTATTTACAACCTCTTACAGTAGTAATTATTCACAAAATTAATTATATCTCCCTTCTTTCTGTGTCCTCCATCCCACTCTCCAGCCACAACAAGGAGCCCTACGTTCTTCAATAGAAGCTTCAAGTGCTTAAAGTCTGTTCATACCACAGGCCCAACATATATTCTTAAGGATTCCAGAAAATGAAGTATAAAAATATTTTATGCATTTGAAGTTAACTAGAGCATTTCTGTTCATGAATTAAATTTTCCCTTGATATTTAACTCTTAAGGTCTAACCCTTACCCAAATTATTTCAGCATTCTTATGGGTCAACTCTACTTGGCTCCTTTTGTTTCAGTTAAGGCAGAACCCTATCTAAAGTCTCACAGCAAGGTTTCTGAATTAGGACACCACTTAGTGGGTATATGAAAGAGCCAAACAGAACACAAAGGCCAGCAAGCACTGGGGCGGGAAGAGGGGTGTCTACTGCTACTAAAACATTTGTCCTGTACCCCAGAGTGAACATAAAGTAGTAGCATGTCACTGGCTAAAAGACCCACCAATGATCAGTTTTGTCTCTGCAAGGAGCACAAGGTGAACATCAAAGGTTCTTTCCATTCCTAAGTGTGCCACTATCTCACTGAGCATCCTGGGATAATTATTTTGACTCTTGGACCTGCGTTTCCAGAACTGGAAAATGAGAAGGGCTGGACACTAGATCGTATCTGAAGTTCCTTCTTGATCGGATATGGTCAGTCTGAGACTAACAAATCTTTATCACTTGCCATATAGCTCACAGGATGTGGGAAGAGGCAGGGGAAAAAGAAAAAGGGATTGAGAAATTCTCTCAAAATCTGTTGTAGAAAACGTAGTATATTTTTGCTTAATTATATTTTCCACCTCCACTTTTCATGTGAAATGAAAAGGAAGGAAACATCTACCACAGTCAACAATTTTCATTAACCTATGATTTCACTAACTTAAAAAATACTGAGTCATCCAGAGCTACACATTTGTTGGTAGCAAAGTTTACTAAAATATAGATAAAACACTGTATTATTTTTATTATTATAGCCTCCATGTGAGCAACTCCAGTCTGCTTAAAATAACAGTCTGCTCCAAATAAGATGTTTGAGTAATTGAGAGAAGACGGGAATTATTTACAACAGCTGCATTGTTTCCAGCGAGGATTTCCTTTTTCATTTCAATTTAGGTGTTTAAGCACTACTGGTCCAGGAGAGGGAGGCCTAGGGCCCCCACTCCCCTGGCTTTTCTTCCACTCCCAGATTTGGAGGTTCCAAGAAGGTTAAAAGAATAAAGGAGAAGGGGAAGGCCTAAAGGGCAAGCAACCGGTCAACCAGCAATTCTCCTCAAACTACCATCTGGCAGCAGCAGGCAGCTCCTCTGCTTTAACCCTTTCTTGACTTCTTCAAGAAGAAACCTTAACACAATTTAGCTGGTAGCAGCAGGTTGTTTGACAACAATAACATTAGCAAAAAGTAATTAAGATGGAAGTAAGACAAGACAAAGCTTTAAAAATGTCTCTTCACCAACCTGTGCTCCTCACAGGAAATAGGTCTCGTGGAACAAGCACACAAATGTTAAATTTTACTAAAATTACCAACAACTTGGTGAAATAAAAGGCAGGAGGAGGGGAGAAAGGGAGAAAGCCGAATCAGAATTCATCTGGAAAAGTGGTGATAGGATAGTTTAACCTCTAGGACAGGTCTTCTGGGGCAAGATTTATTAATAACAACATTCACTGAGTGCTTCCTGTATGCCATGTGCTTCCACATGTACAATTTCACTTATTCCTCATAAAAAGCTACAGGGTGAAACGTCACTGTCTACAGATGCAGAAAAGTCACACTCAGATAAGTCAGCTGTATCAGGTCACACAGCTAATAAAATGAGTCTGCATTAAACTCGGTTCTGTAGATCTTTTTTTCCATATGCGTCTTATTTTGCCTTGAGTAATCCCCTAAACTGAAAGAAATGAAACTATCATGGAGAAAATGTAAGTTAAAATTTGAGGAAAGAAAACTTAGAATTCGTTACTCGTATTATTGGCATTCTTACATTTGATTTTATACAAATGCCAAAGGATAGAAAAAGATTTTATTTTTTCAATAAAAATGACAAATGGTTCCTAATTTTAGAAAGTACAGGTAGAAAAGTGTGTCATTACATTCAACGGACTCAACTTCTTTGCCAACATTTTAATACTTGATATTTAATTTTTTTAATAGCTTCTCACTATTGGTAATATGTTATAATAATCAGAATGAACACATCCAGCATAGAGACTAAAAGATTTCTGGATACTGACAACTGTTCTCTAGGTCTCCTTTAGAATGAATGGGTGTACTGTTCCCAGTTCTCCTCTTGGGAACAAACATTAGTTACCTCTTATGGCAGCATTTCAAACATCTGAAGATACTTATTACCACTCGCTACCCTCCTCAAAGCTTCTCTTCTGGATCATGGTTCCCACAACTGTTCCTCATGCCACAGGGTACCCGACTGAGGGCTCTCAGTTAGTCGGTGTCCTTCTTGTGATGCGAACACCAAAACAAAACCCTCTGGTGTTGAGTACACTGGGATGGTTAAGATCCAACTGGCTTCCTTAACATGAATACCACACCATTAGAAGTATATAAGCTTGTGGTGAAGTAAGTCACTTCTCGTATCTTTTCTTAGTTGGACGTGTCGAAACAGGTCTCCTCCATACTATAATCTTGTGATTTTATTGTAAAACTCACTTTACATCTTTCCTTGTTTAAAGTGTACTAGATGATTTGTAAATATTTAATTTTTTAGGTTGAATTTTCAGTTTCCCAAGGAATGTGGCTTTAAAATACATTAGTATTTTAAAAACCTAGACTGCTTAAGGACGCTAAAAAGGGCAAATTTACTATCGGTAACAATTTAAACAACCAAGAAGTTTTACATGGAAAATCCATAATAATGTTGTGATTGTAAACTACAACTTCTCATGTGTCACTGTCCTGAATCCTCAACAAGCTTTTCAGTAAATGAAATTCGTTCAATCATTAGACAAATATTCATTGAACACCTGTTTTTGGCACTGAGAATATAACAGAGAACCAGACAGACATTAAATAGTTACAATAGTGTGTGTGAGAAGTGCCAGAATAGAGGAATCACAAGATCACTACAAGAACATCTCCCTTTAGATGTAACATAAACATCTGTGTCTGGAGCTCGGGAGAACAGCTGCGGCTGGGCACACCAATTTGGAAGTCAACACACAGATGTGGCATCGAGGAAACAGAAAGAAAGAATGGTAAACAGTGCCAAATGTTGTGAAAAAGTCAAGCCAATAAGAGACCTGGGTTTTGGTATGTAAATGTTTCATGGACCTTGCTTGGTGAGGGCAAGTTCTGGTGCAGCAGTAGAGTGATGAAAGCTGAATTTCAATATTCTACCATTTCACAGGGGAAAATTTAAGTTCTGCCTGTGCACTTCGTTCGCTTTTTCCAGTTTTCTTAAGACATTTTACCCTTCAGACAAAGTGCCTTAGTGAATCATAAAAATATGGTTGCTACAGGATGGCTAACCTGGAAATAAACACTTTAGTGTGTAAAAAACTTTCTGAGGGGCTTCCCTGGTGGCACAGTGGTTGAGAGTCCGCCTGCCGATGCAGGGGTCACGGGTTCGTGCCCTGGTCCGGGAAGATTCCACCTGCCGCGGAGCGGCTGGGCCCGTGAGCCGTGGCCGCTGAGCCTGCGCGTCCGGAGCCTGTGCTCCGCAACGGGAGAGGCCACAACAGTGAGAGGCCCGCGTACCGCAAAAAACAAAAAAACTTTCTGAGAAGTAAATGAAGCATTAACAGAGAAAAAGGACCATTAACACAAAGTGAGTTCTATGCCCGTTCTTTCAATTCTTTCCAAGAGATCCTGTCACAGAGACCAAAAGAGAACACTGGAGTGCACACACTGCATCTTCGTCAGGAATATGAACAAAGGTTTCATAATAGCTAGAGCAGGGAAGCAGGGCAGACAGTGTTTTGGCGAGGAAATGGAAACAGAAGGAACAGCCAGCAAGTAAGAAACTCCCTTTCCATATGATCATCTATGGAAATAAGAACAAACCTCACTCTATAAAACAAAGGCAATGAGGTCAGGGAAACAACACTGACAATTATGGACGAGAATTTCCTCATGGGAGTCTGTCATCACCAGCATGTCATGGCCAACTAGTAGCCAACTAGCTAATATTAGCCAAATTTATTTATCTGTTCAACAATATTTAAATCTCTGCCGAAGTTATGGTGCTCTGTGAGGTGCTATGAGAGATATGAAGATGGATGAGGCATTTCTGGGACCTCAAGGAAACATAGCAGGGGCAATGGTATGAAATATAAGACGGCATGGGTAGTACAAATGAAATGTAGGGTTTCAGCAAGGAATAAAGGTCTCTGACTAAACTGACTAGGCAGAAAGTTTCATGAAGGTGGTGGTTTAACATAAAGGGACAGAAAGAGAGAAAATGGGAGGGAGGAGGCAGGCATCCCAAATGAAGACTGTGAGAGAAGGTGCAGACGTTGATGCGCAACAGGGAGGACAGAGGACGAGCGAGCCGTCTACTACCTGCGTCAGATTCCTGTGAGAGCAGTGCTATGGCCCTGGCCTGGAAAAGCATTCACAGGCTAGATTATGGAAGCATATGACGCCGTGCTAAAAAGTTCAGACTCTATTCAGAGGCAACAGGGAGCCATCGAAGATGTGCCAGCACAGAAGCGGTATGATTTGTGCTGTAATTCAGAAAGGCTGTACAAGTCTCTAGCCTCATCAAGTCTAATCTCCCTTGTCTGGATATCATACTATGTCATGATCCTTATCCAACCTCATTTGCTGTCACTCCTCAAGATGTGTAAACGGGTGATCTCTCAAGGTTCCACAATTAGGATATGGGCTTCTTCCTACCCCAGTAACCCTGGCTCTTAGGACAATCGTGGTTTCTGGAATTCCCTACCGCGTCTCTTCCACCTTAACCACAATCTATCCTTCAAATCCCACTTTTCTAGTTAGGCTCTCTGCCTGCTCTAACTCTCCTTCTAACGCTGTACTGTGAACTAAGGTGGTCCTTAGACTCTGCCGCAGTGACTTTACAGTGCTCTGTCCTGTGTTCTTCCTTGTTGCTGCTGCTGCTGCGTGTTAGTCTTACTCTAAGTAGAATGGCGACTTCCTTAAAGGCAACAGGTACTTTTTAAATCTCTCCCAGAGTGCCAAAAACAGTACTAGACATCCAAAGGCTGGCTGAGTTACTGATGATGCATTTGTTCCTTACCACAATCATAACCCTAAGGCTTTTCAAAAGGCTGACCAGATTCAGTTATTACAGGGGAGAAAAAGTGTTTGTCACTGTTAACCATACACAAAGGGTGAGTAGTCTAAAAGAGGTTCTAGATTTAAAGGATAAAAATCCTGGCCAGACATGAAAACTTGTGTTTAAAATAACCATATCCTTAGGAAAAATTTGAATCTCACATAAAATGAGAATGTGCTACTTTCCTCACCCGACTTATTCTTTTTCTTCACTTCACAGCAAAAAGAACAGCTCTAGCACAGTCAGTCAGTCAGACAAGCCAAAAAATGACTCAATTTCCCATGGAAGACATCCCTCATCCCTCCCAGGCAAACACATGCCAGTACAGTCAAGCCTTCCCAAAAAATGAAGAGGTATAACTTGCTCTTTATATCAATTGTCCAAAAGACAAAACAAAGGGAAAAGAGAAAAATCCTTCAAGAAGAAAACCCACTTTTTAACACTACTGTCAGGAGATAAAAATAATAAAAACATATAGTTTTGTTTTTTTTTTTAATTTTTGACTGCACCATGAGGCATGTGGGATCTTAGCTCCCCAACCAGGGACTGAACCCTCGTCCCCTGCATTGGAAGGTGGAGTCTTAACCACTGGACTGCCAGGGACGTCCCAAGACATACAGTATTGATAAAAGAAAAATGTTGCTATGAGGAATACAGGAATGAATACACATAAAGTATTTTGTATAATGCCTGTGGCATGAGTATTATATAAGTATTAGTTGCTATGTTTTATTTTACTATCATCGCTACATCTTTGCCTTATTTTTTAAAGAGGTATTTAAGTCAGCCTACAAGGGAGCATATAAGAAAAAAACAAGTAACTGAAAATTCTGACTTAAGATACAGCTGAAAGAAGAAAACACCTCTGCTTTGATTCAGACCACCATGCTCCCTCTGAAAATATTTTGTATCATGAGACAGGAAAGAAGACAGAGGGAAAAGTTAGGTTCTCTTTCCTCTGATAAGTGGAGAAGGTAGGTAGCTGCCCCAGAAGCTAAGACTAAAGGAGCTACTATGCATCTGAATGCCAAGCTGTTCTATACAGAAACAGTTCTTTAAAATTTAAGGTCAAGATAGGACTGGGAATTCAAATGGAAGAGTTAGCCTTGGGAAAAAAAAAGAAAAAAAGCCTCTTTATCTGAAGCAAAGGGAAAGAAGTAAAAGACAGATATTTATAGATTTTTTTCCTGGCCAATCCCCAAGTGCCTAATTTGGATGGAACTCAAAGTGTCCCTGAACAGTCCCCACCCAGTGTCACCATCGGGACAGACAGCATGTGGCTCTTGGAGGTGACTCTGGGAGGAAAGCCTAGCACCATGCCAGCCTCTCGGGTCTCTCCTCTCACCTCTCCTTGGAAAACTCTTCCACTGCAGTCACACGAGTCAACTTACTGTGCTCAGATTAGCTGTGACATCTGGCTGCCTCCACGTCCTGGACCCTGTCCTCCTGTTCCCCACAGAAGCAAAACCGGTCAAGTCTTTAAGACCCCTTCAAATGCCATCACATCCTGATACCTCCACTGAACACCTCAGTCAAAAAACTGGCCTGTTAGGACTTCCCTGGAGGTCCAGTGGGTAAGACTCCATGCTCCCAATGCAGGGGGCCCGGGTTCAATCCCTGGTCGGGGACCTAGATCCCACATGCACGCCGCAACTAAGAGTCTGCATGCTGCAACTAAAAGATCCCGCATGCCGCAACAAAGACCCAGTGCAGCCAAAATAAATAAATAATTTTTTAAAATGTGATTCTGTATTAAAAAACAACAACAACAACAACAACTGGCCCTGTCCTTCCTCCAACTCTATTAGAACTGCGTTAGCACTCCTATCACACTTAAATTACAGATTATCAGAGTTACCTGGGTACCTGTTGTACAAGTCTCTTGGACCGAGACATCTGTTTCTTTGGCTTTCCTATAGGTTCTGGGGCTTATTTAGCATTCAACAAATGGTTCCTATGTGAATGAATAAATATCCATCTCTTTGAAGAGGAACTTTCAGGCAAGGTAACCCATTCTCAGGAGTAGATCAAACTGGTGCAGGCAACCTAGATTCAGAAGCTCCTTTATTCATAAATGTATATAACCCCTGGATTTTTGATATGGAGACACACACTAGAGAAAAGGGATCTACTCGCTCACCACAAACAAATGGCATTAGTTAGACCTTATCAATAAATGGGACATGTCAGAACTTAATCAGCAAGTAAAAGAACAGAATTCTCTCCCTACCCTGAATTTTTTTTTTTTTAAATAAAAATTGCAGTTTGGGTGGGCTCTATAAGATTATCCATGCTGGAGATCTGTCTGACTAAATACATACTAATTTTGGGGTTACTATTTTATCTGTTCATAATTTTTTTTTTTTTGCGATACGCGGGTCTCTCACTGTTGTGGCCTCTCCCGTTGCAGAGCACAGGCTTCAGACACGCAAGCTCAGTGGCCATGGCTCACGGGCCCGGCTGCTCCGCGGCACGTGGGATCCTCCCGGACCGGGGCACAAACCCGTGTCCCCTGCATCGGCAGGCAGACTCTCAACCACTGCGCCACCAGGGAAGCCCCTATTTGTTCATAATTTTTAACCAACTGATATCCCAGTACCTTCCTAAATATGCCTATGTCTCTTTTCAAAACTAATGTGAATGTTTTTAATATAAACCCTGAAGAGAGAAAAAAACTGTTCCCCTCGAAACTTAAAAATATACATACTGTGCACACAACGGTCAATTCAGGACCAAGTTTCATGGATGCATTTTGATAATTTCTCCAAAAATATGTGTGTGCATATGTATGTATGTTTAATGGCTCAGAAGATTGCACAGCACTGACTGGCTGTGCACTATGTCAAGGACAGTACATCTAACAAACCAGGGAATCCATGAAGATAGTGTAAGTAACTGGTAAGAGCATAAAGTATTATGATGGTCACCCCCTGAGTCCCCAGCACTGAGCAGGAAGGACACAGAAAAGGCCTTGCTCTGTCCCTGCAACTTGCCATCTATAAGATTATTATTAATACTTCTCTTTTGCTTCCCTGTGAGGATGTGATAATAATATCAGTAGTCTTCAAAAGAGCACAGTATTACAGTATCATTTAATATGGCTTACTGTTACTATCTTTCTTTCATACAAGTAGAGTTTTCCTGGGTCTGAATTCTAATGGCTCTATGCCTTTTACCTTTTACCGATAAACCCAAAGTAGCTTTGACCTATTCTGTGTCACTACAAAGGCAACTCTCCAAATTCTACATAGAGGTTCAATCCCAAATAGTCATACTAATGGGTAACCAATGAGGAACTTCCTTTTCTCCACCTAGTTTTTAGTTGCAACTCCTGCCATATTGATTAAACCATTTTTAAGCTGAACTAACAAAATGTAAAAGCCTCCAATATATTTGCTATGAAAATAGGACATACAATTTTAAAAGAAAGGGAACTACTAAAGGTTATCAGTGCCCTAAAGGAAAGAAACTGATAAATGAAGTATACTCTTAGGTAAAGTCCACTGAAGTTGTACCTACAAGAAAACTGTCAATTAACTAGAAAGCTGCCTTGCCAAAGTTCTTCCTGTGTTTCTTTTTCTTTCAAGATACCCACCAGGCATCCTACATTGTAAATGCCCATCGTGTGTGAGACACCGTGGCAGGTCCCTGCCCACGAAACATGGCTAAGGCAGCGCCCCTATCAGGAGGTGCGTTACTGCGCAGGCCTCACAGTTCCCAGCACGGTTCCACCACCCAATGCACTAGAGAGGGTAAAGATGGTGAGAGAAGGGTATGCAGGAGGCCTGAGAGAGTGAGGAGTGCAGCACGGGGCAGCGCTTCTGAGAAGGGTCTTAAAGAATCCAAGAGTAAGTACCCAGGTAGGCTCCAAGGATACATTTCAGGCAGAGAATACCTCGTGGATAAAGAGGGGTCTGGCGCGGCTGGCAGCTGGACTGTGGAACAGAACAGCAGAGTTGACGGTATCGTCTGAGTAATCTCAGGAGCCAGACTGTGAAGTCCATGCCACGCCACAAAGTTTAGCAAGAATCTCTAACATGAGCCAGAGCAGCGGGTCTCAACACGTGGTCTGCAAAACCTTCAGGGGCTCAGAGACCTCTTCAGGGCATCTGTGGGGTCAAAACTATTTTCACAGTAATCCTACGATGTCATTTGCCCTTTTGCTGTGTTGACATTTGCACTGACAGGCCTTAGCACAAACCAACTCAGCGGTACCAAAGTGAACCAGCAGCTGCTATATTCTTCATAGTATGAAAAACAAAGAAATATTTTCACACAGAATGTCCTTGATGAAGCTGTAAACATTATTAGTATCATTCAATTTCAAGCTTTAGATACTCATCTTTTGATACTCTGTGCGACAAATGGGAAATAGACATAAAATACTTCTGTCATGGAGGTTATTACGGCTGTCGAGGAAAATCACCTGTGCAATTGTTTTAAGTTGTGAGCTGACGCAGACACTTTTGTCATGGAACAACATTTTTATTTGAAAGAAAGACTGGCAAACGAAGCATGGCTCTTCAGAACTTGCGTATTTTCCTGAAAATGAACAAAGTGAACCTGTTTCTCAAAAGAAGCAACTGGCAGTATTCATTGCTGATGATAAAATTCAGACTTGCAAGGGAAAATGAGATTTTTGAAAACCTGTATCTGCCACTGTGAACTTGCCAATTTACTAATACTTAAAGACATTTCAGATGAGATTGGTGGTGATACTACCAAACATGATTTTCTGATTTGTAGAATGAAATGTTCAACATTTGGAAGAGTTGCATTATTCTGTGAATCAACATTTCCCAAATGACCAATGCATGATGTTAGAAAATCATGCATGGATAAAAAAATCCATTCAAAGTACAAGATAGACCAAGCGGCTTTTAATGCGCTAGAGTACAGAAAGTTCAGCGATATGATTTCACATTCCACACTACAGATAACTTCTCAGAACTTACCATTTGTCAATTCTCATCTAGTATCAAAGAAGGATATCACAATTATCTGAGAAAACCATTAAAATATTCCTCCCTTTTCAAGCATATATCTGTGTTAGGCTGGATTTTCCCTATTGCAACAGTCTGAATGAATACGAGATATGAGAATCTGTTTTCTACTGAGCCAGAAGTTTGAGTAAAACAATGTCACTCTTCTAATTTTGTTTTTGTTTTGGAAAAGTTATTTTTCATGAAAATATGCTCTTTATGTTAACAAGTAGTGGGTTTACTATGTTACTGTGAATGAATTACATATTTTTAATGTATCAGTTTTAATTTCTAATATGGTAAATAACTGAAGATATAACTCATATAAACAAAATTTCTTTGGAATGCTCAAGAATTTTTAAAGTATAAAGGAATCTTGAGACCAAAAAGTTCAAGAACTGCTGAGTTGTAAGGCAGAAAGAGATTAGTGGTAAGGAAACCAAAGAGTCCAGGTGAGAAAAGATGAATATCTAACCCAGAAGTTTGAAGTGATAAGTTAAATTTGACTGAAAAAAAATTTTTTGATTTGTGCTAAGAAGAAGGAGTCTGGGATGAAAGCTTTCTAGCTTAAGAGACTGTATGCAGTCTCTTTAGCAAGTGGTGTTGGGAAAGGTGGACAGCCACATGTAAATCAATCAAGTTAGAACACACCCTCACATTACACACAAAAATACACTCAAAATGGCTTAAAGACTTAAATACAAGACATGACTCCATAAAACTCCTATAAGAGAACACAGGCAAAACATTCTCTGACATAAATCGTGCCAATGGTTTCTCAGGTCAGTCTCCCAAGGCAATAGAAATGAAAGCAAAAATAAACAAATGGGACCTAATCAAACTTAGAAGCTTTTGTACAGCAAAGGAAACCATAAACGAAATGAAAAGACAACCTATGGACTGAGAGAAAATATTTGCAAATGATGCGACTGACAAGGGCTTAATTTCCAAAATATACAAACAGCCCATACAACTCAACAACAAAAAACAAACAACCCAATCAAAAAATGGGCAGAAGACCTGAACAGACATTTCTCCAAAGAAGACATACAGATGGCCAACAGGCACATGAAAAGATGCTCAACATCACTAATTATTAGAGAAATGCAAATCAAAACTATAATGAGGTACCATCTTACACTGGTCAGAATGGCTATCATTAATCTACAAATAACAAATGCTGGAGAGGGTGTGGAGAAACGGGAACCCTCCTACACTGATGGTGGGAATATAAACTAGGGCAGCCACTATGGAAAACAGTATGGAGGCTCCTCAAAAAACTAAAAATAAAGTTGCCATATGATCCAGCAATCCCACTCCTGGGCATGTATACGGACAAAACTGTACTTCGAAAAGATATATGCACCTCTATGTTCCCAGCAGCACTATTCACAATAGCCAAGACATGGAAACAACCTAAATGTTCATCAAAAGATGAATAAAAAAGATCTCTCTCACACACACACACACACACAATGGAATACTAACTACTCGGCCATAAAAAAGAACGAAATAAATGCCATTCGCAGCAACATGGATGGACCTAGGGATTATTATACTAAGTGATGTAACTCAGAAAGGGAACAAACTTCACATGATATCACTTATATGTGGAATCTAAAATACAACAAATGAACTCATCTGTGAAACAGAAATAGACTCACACAGAACAGACTCATGAGACACAGAGAACAGACCTCTGGTTGCTGGGGTGGGGGGAGGGGTGGGCTGGGAGGTTGGGGTTACATAGCACATACGAGCTATTACACATAGAAGAGGTAAACAACAAGGTCCCACTGTACAGCACAGGGAACTGTATTCAATACCCTGGGATAAACCGCAATGGAAAATAAAATGGAAAAGAATTGTATATATACGTATAACTGAATCACTTTGCTGTACAGCAGAAATTAACACAACACGGTAAATCAACTACACTTCAATAAAATAAATTTTTTAAAAAAGAAAGAAAAATAGAGAGAGACTATATGAAAGCCAATGCCTTCAGTTTTATATATGTGAAGCGAGGCCCAAACAATTTCCCAATATTCTGAATGAAGCTGATAAATTAAGAGTAACTACAGCAGGAATGAAAAGCAGAGATGGTTTTCTGAAGGGCAAATAAAATTCTTTAGGAAAAGACTGTTTCCATGGTCTATGTGTGAATGAATTTAGCTGAAAGGCACTTTCTCATAGACCACATGGCCGACTGTGTCTCATTCTATTTTTGAAAGACTGAGGCAAATGACCAAGAGGTAAACTGACATGAGTAACTCTTTCATCCAAGTTTCTGGACTGCTTAGTAGGATCAGTGCCCACTGATGTACATCTTTATTACACAACAAATGATAGCCATAATGATACTCTTAAGCCATCAAGAAGAGGATAAATTTTGTTCAGTATTTAAGAAGCCAGTCAAATACATAGGTATTTTAGAAATATACTACAGCAAAGACTTCCAAATGGAAGCACCAGCACTTAAGGCTTTACCTCCAGCTATCTGAAAACTCTGCAATTTCAAAAAGATTCACTTGTCAGAGCCTCCACAGAGTGCAAATGTTGCAATCTAATTATACGGTGGCTCTTCACTCCTGGGGCAGGTAATATGAGGAGCCACAAGGCATAATTCTAAGGAATGGAAGTTAAAGACACGGTCGAAGACTTCATATATTTTTCTCTTCCTGCCAGAGCTGAGTTCCCTGTGCTACCCACTGTGGTCATCAGAGCATATATACATTTGGGGGATGCGGGGTGGGGGGCGGGGGGGAGTTATATCCCTTTAAGAGGCCACCTTGTTAAAATGTTTAAAAATGTAAAATCAATGACAAGCATTTGTCAAGTGTCTTACTACTATTTCTTTATCAAAAAGAAGTTCCTAAAGAAACATTTGTTTTGTGAAACAAGTGCCAATATTTAAAGTGCTGTCTATTACATTAAAGATGGCCCAGCAGTGCCTCTGCTTAGCAACAGCTGTTGAAATTTCCTGAGTAACTGTACATCTAAAAGTTAGACCTTTGCTTTCAAAAATATTTTGACAATTCCCACTTTCTACTTATTTAGATTTGTGCAATTATCTCCCTCCATTAGACTAAGTTAATTGGTTATGTGATAAAATCCTTTTCAGAAGAGAAATCGGCCAGCCTTCCTTCTTTTTTTAATATCTCATTTTATAATCCCATCTTCCCCAGTCTGTGCTGGGGTGATAAATTGTAAGAACTTATATGAACAACTGCTAGAAGAATGAGACAACCTGGGTCTTTTCACAGCTGCTGCCATTCCACGCCTTTAGAGCTTGCTCAGCTGCAGATGCTGTAAGGAGGCTTATGTTTTGTTACCCTTCTGCTTTCTCAACCCCCACATTAAAGCTCTCCTTCATCCTCCCTTTCCTTTCTGCTACCTCCCTCCTTCCTGCTCCATGTTCCCACTAACCAGCCTTACGGAGGAAGGATCAAGACAACTTTTCACATCAGTCGCTTTCAGGGCACCTTCATGTTTGTCCACTAATAAGTGGCTGGAATTAGGTAACCCATGGGGACTCTTAAGTCTAAAATAAAAAAAAAAAAACAACAAGATTGAGTCAAAACAATCACAACACAAGCATCACTTTCTGGAACTGGAATGAAAAAACTGGCTCCCTATTTTAAGGCCAGCAAGGCTGTCAACAGGGGAAAATCCCCTGAGTGAGACATTTCAGAACTCCACTTCATGCCTGATGTTATAATGCCACCAAAAGTGAACAGAAGGGACACTGGTATATATAGGCCTAAACAAGAGATGATTCTTGAAAGGGCATGCGTTATCTTGTTTTTACTTAAACGAAGAGCCATGCCAAGAGATAGACATGTGGCAATAAAGGTCCCCATGGGGAATAAAACAAAGATGAGAAAACTAAGCATTATTAGGCTCTGATGAGCTTTCCACCCCCAGCCCTCACCGGCTCCAGGGACAGCTGAAACAGGAGCTCCCAGTATGACACCAAAACCAAAGTGAGGAGGTAGAGACACATGGTCACTATGACACTGAGCAGCAGATGTCAATCATCTGTACTCAGTGTTTCCAGCATTTCTTAAGAACCTCCATTGGCTTTATCGAGCCTGGGGGGCTATGCAGGTGGAGTGCGCCAATGACAAACTCTCAAAGCCTACGGGACACAGTCTTTCGACTTATAAAGCAAACCTCAGAGCACTGTCCATACTATGTGCCAATCTTGAAACAGCATTTCTGCTCACGGCTTGCAAGGCGGGTTCAGCTCTAACAGCAAATGTATTAAAGTCCCACGTCAAGAAAGCCAGGATTTAAATCCTCTTCCTGAGTCAAGGAGGAAAGAACAGTCTCAAGTAAGGAGAAAAACAATTCAATGAGCTTGATGTGAAGCAGACGCAGCATTAATGAGGGAGGAGGGCCAGAGCTCTATTTTCTTCCTCTAGATCATCCCATTAGGGAAACCTAATGACTCCTAGGAAGGAACACAGCCTATTTGCGTTGTGTACAATGGTGATAGAGACAGGAACTGTTCCATGGCAAAACAATCACAACACAAGCATCACTTTCTGGAACTGGAATGAAAAGAGCTCCCTATTTTAAGGCCAGCAAGGCTGTCAACAGGGGAAAATCCCCTGGGTGAGACATTTCAGAACTCCACTTCATGCCTGATGTTATAATGCCACCAAAAGTGAACAGAAGGGACACTGGTATATATAGGCCTAAACAAGAGATGATTCCTTCCCTAAGTTCCCATGACTCAGATGCCAACTAGTGGTTCATTCCTTTATCTCTCCTAACAGAGCTTCTTGAGGGATGGGATGTATCTTACTCATTTAACCCATCATGCACCCTCAGTTTCTATTATAATAGAATTTGTGTGTTCAACACACAAAACAGTAGGTGTCTGCAAATTAAAGGCTTGATTTAGTTTTGCAAATGCACAACAGTAAGTCCTGTAGGAAGGGAATACATTCTAACAGTATCATTTATCACTGGAATCTTTTGTTATAAACGTTTAAAAGTAAGGAACTCATGCATGGATATATATGTGCTCTCTCCATGCTTCCCCTGCTGACAAGTCAGTCTGTGGCTTCCCACAATCCCTGGCCTCACAGGGGTGGAATGAGAGAAAAATTTCCTGAGTCTCTTGGAATGGATGTCCTGTTGCCCACAAAGTGGAGGTCACACACTGCACGGGTTCTGGGGCTTCTTGTCATGCATCCCCCTCCAGACTGGTCCAGGCCCTGATCCAATCTCAAGAGGCCTGTAGCTGAGGCAGTGGCCCTGGCTCTTCTTTCTCCACCTCTGCCACTAGCCCAGCATGGGAGGGAGAGGCCTGATGCCAACCCACTGCAACCCGATGCAACTCCTAGACCTCTCTGCCTAAAAGGAGCTTGGCTTGTAGATGATTCAATGGGGAAATGAATACAATAGAATTTGGGACGGCAAAATGAGGAAAGCTGGCAAAGAAATGAATCGATGATGTCAGAAACACAAGAGCCCACAAGCACATTTACGTAAGTTATTATTTTCATAGAAACAGAAAGATGAAGGGCACTGGAAAGGGGATCTTCCTCCCTTTCTGCTTTTCCCAGGGATGCTGGGTTACCTCCCCTAGTGGAGGACACGGCAAGCACAAGGCTCTTCCCTGTCTCACGCCATTCGTCTACCGTGGCATGGCCAGGAAGCATCATTAAACCCACCTGTAGTCCTAACCGACTCACACGGGCTCGTCTGTAACCAAAGACCCCCCTGCCTTGGTAAGTAACAAATTGCATTAAATTACAGAGAAGGCAACCCAGGACAAGCACACATCAAAAGCAAGCTGCCGTGCTCTGGAAAGCAAAAAGCAACAAGAGGTGAGACTCTTACATCTGTCCAGATTGCCCTGCACTGTGACTGGCATGAGGCCCCACCACAGGCCTCCAAGAATCCGCGTGAGACGGCAATTTGCTGCAGGCAGTACTGCAGAGCTGACCAGGCAGCAGATGCCCGCAGCACAGGACTCAGTGTGCAGATTCAGCTGTGCCCTTCCCATGACTTCTCTCCACGTATGGGGATGGCGTGAGGATTTCGTAAAACAGAAGAGGGTAAGGAGAGGTGGTCCTATTTAAGTATTTCCCCAGCAGAGGAAGCACAGACCTGGAGAGGTTTGCAGGGTGCCTCAGCTTACAGTGGGATACTAAGGAGATGACTTCAGTGAGATGAGGTGATCTCTCAAGTCGAGGTGGGCAGGCAGGGAGAGGCCGGCCCACAGCAAGGCTCCAGGGTTTGGGGTCCTGGGCCTGGCTCTGTGCTAACTAGCTGGGCGAACAAGGGCAGGCTGTTTGAGCACTGGAGCACTCTGGGTATAGACTGCAAACTACAGGGTATAGACTGCATGACAGAGACTACAATTGCCGCCCTACACTAAGATTCTATAACAAGAACAACTTATTCTGAAAGATTTTGACTTCCGGTAGTGGCAGAATCTGGAATACAAACAGAAAAGACCTTTATTTTCTTTTATTTTTTTTAACATCTTTATTGGAGTATAATAGCTTTACAATGGTGTGTTAGTTTCTGCTTTATAACAAAGTGAATCAGCTACATATATACATATATGCCCACACCTCTTCGCTTGCGTCTCCCTCCCTCCCTCCCTCCCTATCCCACCCCTCAAGGTGGTCACAAAACACGGAGCTGACCTCCCTGTGCTATGCGGCTGCTTCCCACTAGCTAGCTATTTTACGTTTGGTAGTATATAATATATGTCCATGCCACTCTCTCACTTTGTCCCAGCTTACCCTTCCCGCTTCCCGTGTCCTCAAGTCCATTCTCTAGTAGGTCTGCATCTTTATTCCCGTCTAGCTCCTAGGTTCTTCAGGACCTTTTTTTTTTTTTTAGATTCCATATATATGTATTAGCATATGGTATTTCTTTTTCTCTTTCTGACTTACTTTACTCTGTATGACGGTCTCTAGGTCCATCCACCTCACTACAAATAACTCAGTTTCGTTCCTTTTTATGGCTGAGTAATATTCCATTGTATATATGTGCCACATCTTCTTTATCCATTCACCTGTTGATGGACACTTAGGTTGCTTCCGTGTCCTGGCTACTGTAAATACAGCTGCAATGAACATTTTGGTACATGACTCTTTTTGAATTATGGTTTTCTCAGGGTATATGCCCAGTAGTGGGATTGTTGGGTCATATGGTAGTTCTATTTGTAGTTTTTTAAGGAACCTCCATACTGTTCTCCATAGTGGCTGTATCAATTTACATTCCACCAACAGTACAAGAGGGTTCCCTTTTCTCCACACCCTCTCCAGCATTTATTGTTTCTAGATTTTTTTGATGATGGCCATTCTGACCTGTGTGAAATGATATCTCATTGTAGTTTTGATTTGCATTTCTCTAATGATTAATGATGTTGAGCATTCTTTCATGTGTCTGTTGGCAATCTGCATATCTTCTTTGCAGAAATGTCTATGTAGGTCTTCTGCCCATTTTTGGACTGGGTTGTTTGTTTTTTTGATATTGAGCTGCATGAGCTGCTTGTAAATTTTGGAGATTAATCCTTTGTCAGCTGCTTCATTTGCAAATATTTTCTCCCATTCCGAGGGTTGTCTTTTCATCTTGTTTATGGTTTCCTTTGCTGTGCAAAAGCTTTTATGTTTCATTAGGTCCCATTTGTTTATTTTTGTTTTTATTTCCATTTCTCTAGGAGGTGGGTCAAAAAGGATCTTGCTGTGACTTATGTCATAGAGTGTTCTGCCTATGTTTTCCTCTAAGAGTTTGAAGGTGTCTGGCCTTACATTTAGGTCTTTAATCCATTTTGAGTTTATTTTTATGTATGGTGTTAGGGAGTGTTCTAATTTCATTCTTTTACATGTAGCTGTCCAGTTTTCCCAGCACCACTTATTGAAGAGGCTGTATTTTCTCCACTGTATATTCTTGCCTCCGTTATCAAAGATAAGGTGACCATATGTGCATGGGTTTATCGCTGGGCTTTCTATCCTGTTCCATTGATCTATATTTCTGTTTCTGTGCCAGGACCATACTGTCTTGATTACTGTAGCTTTGTAGTATAGTCTGAAGTCAGGGAGCCTGATTCCTCCAGCTCCATTTTTCTTTCTCAAGATTGCTTTGGCTATTCGGCATCTTTTGTGTCTCCATACAAATTGTGAAATTTTTTTGTTCTAGTTCTGTGAAAAATGCCAGTGGTAGTTTGATAGGGATTGCATTAAATCTGTAGATTGCTTTGGGTAGTAGAGTCATTTTCACAATGTTGATTCTTCCAATCCAAGAACATGGTATATCTCTCCATCTATTTGTATCGTCTTTAATTTCTTTCATCAGTGTCTTATATTTTTCTGCATACACGTCTTTTGTCTCCTTAGGTAGGTTTATTCGTAGATATTTTATTCTTTTTGTTGCAAAGGTAAATGGGAGTGTTTTCTTAATTTCACTTTCACATTTTTCATCATTAGTATAGAGTAATGCAAGAGATTTCTGTGCATTAATTTTGTATCCTGCTACTTTACCAAATTCATTGATTAGCTCTAGTAGTTTTCTGGTAGCATCTTTAGGAGTCTCTATGTATAGTATCATGTCACCTGCAAACAGTGACAGCTTTACTTCTTCTCTTCCGATTTGCATTCCTTTTATTTCTTTTTCTTCTCTGATTGCTGTGGCTAAAACTTCCAAAACTATGTTGAATAAGAGTGGTGAGAATGGGCAACCTTGTCTTGCTCCTGATCTTAGTGGAAATGGTTTCAGTTTTTCACCATTGAGGACGATGTTGGCTGTGGGTTTGTCATATATGGCCTTTATTATGTTGAGGAAAGTTCCCTCTATGCCTACTTTCTGCAGGGTTTTTATCATAAATGGGTGTTGAATTTTGTCAAAAGCTTTCTCTGCATCTATTGAGATGATCACATGGTTTTTCTCCTTCAATTTGTTAATATGGTGTATCACATTGATTGTTTTGCGTATGTTGAAGAATTCTTGCATTCCTGGAATAAACCCCACTTGATCATGGTGTATGATCCTTTTAATGTGCTGTTGGATTCTGTTTGCTAGTATTTTGTTGAGGATTTTTGCATCTATGTTCATCAGTGATATTGGCCTGCAGTTTTCTTTCTTTGTGACATCCTTGTCTGCTTTTGGTATCAGAGTGATGGTGGCCTCGTAGAATGAGTTTGGGAGTGTTCCTCCCTCTGCTATATTTTGGAAGAGTTTGAGAAGGATAGGTATTAGCTCTTCTCTAAATGTTTGATAGAATTCGCCTGTGAAGCCCTCTGGTCCTGGGCTTTTGTTTGTTGGAAGATTTTTAATCACAGTTTCAATTTCAGTGCTTGTGACTGGTCTGTTCATATTCTCTATTTCTTCCTGGTTCAGTCTTGGAAGCTTGTGCATTTCCAAGAATTTGTCCATTTCTTCCAGGTTGTCCATTTTATTGGCATAGAGTTGCTTGCAGTAATCTCTCATGATCCTTTTTATTTCTGCAGTGTCAGTTGTTACTTCTCCTTTTTCATTTCTAATTCTATTGATTTGGGTCTTTTCCCTTTTTTTCTTGATAAGTCTGGCTAATAGTTTATCAATTTTGTTTATCTTCTCAAAGAACCAGCCTTTAGTTTTATGGATCTTTGCTATCGTTTCCTTCATTTCTTTTTCATTTATTTCTGATCTGATCTTTCTCATTTCTTTCCTTCTGCTAACTTTGGGGGTTTTTTTTGTTCTTCTTTCTCTAATTGCTTTAGGAGTAAGGTTAGGTTGTTTATCTGAGATGTTTCTTAAGGTAGGATTGTATTGCTATAAACTTCCCTCTTAGACTTGCTTTTGCTGTATCCCATAGGTTTTGGGTCATTGTGTTTTCATTGTCATTTGTTTCTAGGTATTTTTTGATTTCCTCTTTGATTTCTTCAGTGATCTCTTGGTTATTAAGTAGTGTGTTGTTTAGCCTCCATGTGTTTGTACTTCTTACAGATTTTTTCCTGTAATTGATATCTAGTCTCATAGCGTTGTGGTTGGAAAAGATAGTTGATACGATTTCAATTTTCTTTAATTTACCAAGGCTTGATCTGTGACCCAAGATATGATCTATCCTGGAGAATGTTCCATGAGCACTTGAGAAGGATGTGTATTCTGTTGTTTTTGGATGGAATGTCCTATAAATATCAATTAAGTCCATCTTGTTTAATGTATCATTTAAAGCTTGTTTCCTTATTCATTTTCATCTTGGATGATCTGTCCATTGGTGAACGTGGGGTATTGAAGTCGCCTACTATGATTGTGTTACTGTCAATTTCCCCTTTTATGGCTGTTAGCATTTGCCTTATGTATTGAGGTGCTCCTGTGTTGGATGCATAAATATTTACAACTGTTATATCTTCTTCTTGGATTAATCCCTTGATCATTATGTAGTGTCCTTCTTTGCCTCTCTCTTGTAATAGTCTTTGTTTTAAAGTCTATTTTGTCTGATATGAGAATTGCTCCTCCAGCTTTCTTTCTTTTTTTTTTTTTTTTTTTTTTGCGGTATGCGGGCCTCTCACTGTTGTGGCCGCTCCCATTGCGGAGCACAGGCTCCAGAGGCGCAGGCTCAGCGGCCATGGCTCACAGGCCTAGCCGCTCCGCGGCATGTGGGATCTTCCCGGACCAGGGCATGAACCCGTGTTCCCTGCATCGGCAAGCGGACTCTCAACCACTGCGCCACCAGGGAAACCCTCCAACTTTCTTTTGATTTCCATTTGCATCTAATATCTTTTCACATCCCCTCACTTTCAGTCTGTATGTGTCCCTCGGTCTGAAGTGGGTCTCTTGCAGACAGCATATATACGGCGCTTGTTTTTGTATCCATTCAGCCAATGTATGTCTTTTGGTTGGAGCATTTAATCCATTTACATTTAAGGTAATTATCGATATGTATGTTCCGATTCCCATTTTCTTAATTGTTTTGGGTTTATTATTGTGGGTCTTTTCCTTCTCTTGTGTTTCCTGTCTAGGGAAGTTCCTTTAGCATTTGTTGTAAAGCTGGTTTGGAGGTGCTGAATTCTCTTAGCATTGCTTTTCTGGAATGGTTTTAATTTCTCTGTCAAATATGAATGAGATCCTTGCTGGGTAGAGTAATCTTGGTTGTAGGTTTTTCTCCTTCATCACTTTAAATATGTCCTGCCACTCCCTTCTGGCTTGCAGAGTTTCTGCTGAAAGATCAGCTGTTAACCTTATGGGGGTTCCCTTATGCGTTATTTGTTGTTCTTCCCTTGCTGCTTTTAATACTTGTTCTTTGTACTTAATTTTTGATAGTTTGATTAATATGTGTCTTGGAGTGTTTCTCCTTGGATTTATCTTTTATGGGACTCTCTGTGCTTCCTGGACTTAATTAACTATTTCCTTTCCCATATTAGGGAAGTTTTCAACTATAATCTCTTTAAATATTATCTCAGTCCCTTTCTTTTTCTCTTCTTCTTCTGGAGCCCCTATAATTCAAATGTTGGTGTATTTAATGTTGTCCCAGAGGTCTCTGAGACTGTCCTCAGTTCTGTTCATTCTTTTTTCTTTATTCTGCTCTGCAGTAATTATTTCCACATTTTATCTTCCAGGTCACTTGTCTGTTCTTCTGCCTCAGTTTTTCTGCTATTGATCCCATCTAGAGTATTTTTAATTTCATTTATTGTGTTGTTCATTGTTGTTTTTTTCATCTTCAGTTCTTCTAGGTCCTTGTTAAATGTTTCTTGCATTTTGTCTATTCTATTTCCAAGATTTGGGATCATCTTTACTATCATTATTCTGAATTCTTTTTCTGGTAGACTGCCTATTTCCTCCTCATTTGTTAGGTCTAGTGGGTTTTTATCTTGCTCCTTCATCTGCTGTGTGTTTTTCTGTCTTCTCATTTTGCTTATCTTACTGTGTTTGGGGTCTCCTTTTTGCAGGCTGCAGGTTCGTAGTTCCCATTGTTTTTGGTGTCTGTCCCCAGTGGCTAAGGCTGGTTCAGTGGGTTGTGTAGGCTTCCTGGTGGAGGGGACTAGTGCCTGTGTTCTGGTGGATGAGGCTGGATCTTGTCTTTCTGGTGGGCAGGTCCATGTCTGGTGGTGTGTTTTGGGGTGTCTGTGGCCTTATGATTTTAGGAAGCCTCTGTGCTAATGGATGGGGTTTTGTTCCTGTCTGGCTAGTTGTTTGGCACGGGGTGTCTAGCACTGGAACTTGCTGGTCGTTGAGTGAAGCTGGGTCTTGGCGTTCAGATGGAGTTCTCTGGGAGATGATTTCGCTGTTTGATATTATGTGGAGCTGGGAGGTCTCTTGTGGACCAGTGTCCTGAACTTGGCTCTCCCACCTCAGTGGCACAGCCCTGATGGCTGGCTGGATCACCAAGAGCCCGTCCTCCACACGGCTTTCGCGCCACCCTAGTCTCGAAGCTCCCGCCCCTGTTCCTCAGGCCAGGACTGCACGGGAGCAGAAAAGACCTTTAAATGGTCCCACTACGAATCTTATGATCCCATTCCATTTGTGCAAACAAACCAAAGGGGTGGTGAGGTATCTCCAACTCAAGTACATTTTTGTACTGGTCTATCTTTCTTCAAGGAGACTCCGAGCAAGAAAGTAAGTCTTACTTTTTCACCATTTATCCCCCTCTCCATTTTTTTCTTTTTTTTTTTTAACTACTGCTTCAGGAAAGGGGTAGAGCAAAACTTCCCAGATGCTGTGATGCTCGAAAAGTATCGCATGTTCTATGTAGTAAAAGAAACACACACATGTGTTATGTATACAGTAGTCCCCCCTCATCTGAGGTTTTAATTTCCATGATTTTAGTTACCTGTGCTCAACCATAGTCAGAAAATATTAAATGGAAAATTCCAGAAGTAAACAATTCATATGTTTTTAGTTGTGCACCATTCTGTGTAGTCTGATGTAATCTCGCATCATCTCTCTCTGCCCCACCTGGGACGTGAGTCGTTCCTTTGTCCGGCATATCCTGCCCATTAGTCACTTAGTAACTGTTTTGGTTATCAGACTGACTATGTCAGTACACAGTGTGGTGTTCAACTAACCCTTATTTTATTTAATAATGGTCCCAAATCACAAGAGTAGTGACGCTGGCATTTTGGATCTACCACAGATGTAAAGTGCATCTTTTAAGTGAAAGATGAAAGTTCTAGACTTAATAGGGAAGGGGGGGGGAATCGTATGCTGAGGTTGCTAAGATCTATGGTAAGGATGAATTTTCTGTGAAATTGTGAAGAAGGATAAAGAAAATAGTGCTATTTTTACCATAGCACCTCAAACTGCAGAAATTATGGGCACCGTGCGTGCTTAGTTAAGATGGAAAAGACATTACAGATTTAAGGTATTCTGAGAGAAAGATCACATTCACATAACTTTTATTACAGTATAGTTATAACTGTTCCATTTTATTATTATTGTTGTTAATCTCTTACTGTGCCTAATTCATAAATTAAACTTTTTCACAGATATGTATGCATGTATATGAAAAAACAGTCTATATAGGATTTGGCACTATCCAAGGTTTCAGGCATCTACAGGGGTCTGGGTACACACGTCCCATGGATAAGGGGGGACTACTGAATATCTCGCATGAATGAAAGTTCCGAGTCAAATTTAGACATTCAAATAAACACTTTCCACAGTGTCCACATTGGGGAGCTATACACTTAACCTAATTATTCCTGTTATAAGTAGTTCAAACTGTTCCAGAAATCATCTTCTGCAACTATATTCAATACAAATCCAGGAACCAAACACAAAAAATCTATTTCATTCTTATACTTCGGTTCGACGCCAAATTCCAACTGCATAATGACTAGGCTTTCAAAACTCTTAAATATGTATCAATTCTAATGACTCAGGACAGAATGCCAACTGCTACACAGATACGGAAGATCAATATAAAAAATATTTGGCTTACTGTGACTTCTGAGTAAGACTTCAACTCAAGATATTTTAATTGTGCTCCTAAGAGTATTTTCTGTTCTGAACTTTATGGAAAGTATCTTCATTATCAACTAACTTTCTACTGAAGACTACACACGTGGCAATGACTTAAGACCATGTCACAATTCTTCGGTTCCACAAGGAGGGATGGGGCTTTGGGTGTTCTCAGAATGGAAGCAAAATGGCTATATCACTGCATGAAAGAGGCAAGGAGGGAATGTAGATTTATACTGGCTGAATGGAAATATTTAAACAGAGGTACTACTCTTTTTAATTCCTACATGGTTCACATATTACCAAATACTTCCATTCTTTATGCTTCTTTTGGTAAATGTTACTTTTCAGTTTCCTAAACTGAAATTGGGGCATTTCTGGCAATTCTTGGATCTTTGAAGGGCCAAGTACATTGTGAAAGCAATAAAGAACTATAAAGCTGGAGAGCACACCAAAGGTTCCCTGAACCTATCCCTACTTTCTAATGAATATTTATACCATGTGTGTTACAACAAGGTTATCACCAAGGAAACATCACTACATTTCAGACAAGCACTTCTCAGGAAGAATTCATCTCTCTGTGAACTTCTAGGGCACCTTAAGGGCACCTATGGCACATCTCACATACTGCAGCCACAGACTGTGATTATGCCTGTATGTGCTTTCTTTATTTAACTAAACTGGGGACAAAGACAATATCTAACCTCTTTTTTACTTCCCTACATATTTGATGCAATACCTTGAGAGGGAAAGGTATTCATTTAAAGTTTACTAAATGAACGAATAAAGGAAATCAAAGCCACAGACTACATCACGAAGTTGAGCAGCCTAATGGGCCCAAAATATCAGAAATAAGTACCCCTGAAACCTTTTCTGGATAAACAATTCCATATACAGCGTGCACCTTTACTCTTATGGTGGCCAACCAGCAAGGCATCTTCTTAAAATACATAATCAAAATCTGAGAAATCTATAAATGTCCCAATTATGTGCATCACTGAGAAGGACCTAAGCCTTTCTCCACAGATCAAATGATATTTTTCTTTTAGTTTTTCTACTATGGAAGCTTCTTCTCTTAAGAGGGGAAAACAAGCAGCCATAAAGTCATGTTTATGTCAGTAAGATGAACATAGAACTTGGGGTCAGAAGCAATACACTAGTTTTTCTGAGAGGTCGCCCAGTGGGGGCCCTTCCAAGTCTACTGGCAGAAATAACGGTTACACCCAAGCCTGAGTTTCTGACATGGAATGCACATATCTTCACCCCCACAAAAGATAATCCTCCTTTAAAATGAAACTTGGGAAGCCACTTGAGGTAAACAGTGTAAAAATAATACACCATTCCTTAGAAACGTCCCTCCTCCCAGGGGGTATATAGGAACTTAGAGAGGAGAATTTACCATTTATCTAGCTGAAATATATCTATTCATAAGCCACCCTGAGTTTGCCTATATATTTTAACACTTACCAGACTGTATCTTATTGGTTTAGTAATTGTCTCTTCCCACTGGAATATGAATTTGAATGTGGAGACAGGCTTATTTTCATTTCAGCATTTCTAAGGTCTAGCACAGAGTTCAAGAACATTTGTTGAATGAAGTTCTGAATAAATCAGTGCACCTTCACAGTAAACACAAACTGACATGGTAATTTAAATAAGTAACACTATGGGGCCTGATACAGTTGGTAACTTCTTCCAAGATCATTTTAACCATCACCTATTTAAAATCATTCATCCATAGAGTCTTAAGAGTGGGTCTGATAATTCTGAGTTAGTTTAAAATGAGATTAGAGTTACACCCTACTGCTTATAAAACATCTAGTACATGCTGGACACTATACTAACTCTAGTTAGTACAAATAACTCTTGCAGTTGGCATCATTATCCCAAATTTATAGATGAGGAAACTGAGCCTCTAAACAAATGGATCAAAGTGGCAGATCAAGGGCCAGAAGTGGGATTAAAACCGTGGTTTACTGGGCTCCATAATCTTTCCACTGTGCTTGGCTACTAACCTTGGCTGTCAATATAATGAGATAAGAATGAACAAAAGTGAGATGAGGAGTGTAACAAATGGGCCAAAAGAGTGATAAGAATCACATTTGGTTCTTTTGTCCCAACAGGTGGGGGGGGGGGGAGAAAAGACACACATGCCTCCTCCAAAATGCACATATGACCTATGATTAAGCAGTTCTATGAGAGAAGGAAGTGGATTATTAATCAAAGTAAGACTGCAGAGCAAAACACCCTGGAAAATGTTCAAAGAAAAAGTGATCAGTAAGAACTGGCCATTAAAGGAAGTGTGATTTTAAAATGTCCTCCACGGTTGCCCTTTTACTCCATTACAGTAAGATATACACCCCAACATTCATGAACTTATTCCTATCATTTTAGAATCACAAACTGGTTAAAAATTAAGAACCTGAAGAAACATTAGAGATTACCTAACCATTATACAAGTGGGAAGATGGAGATCAGAGAAATTAAATAATTTCCTCAAGGTCACTGAAAAATGTATAGCTATATACAATGGTATACTACTACTCAGCCATAAAAAAGAATGGATTTTTGCCATTTGCAATAATATGGATGAACTTGGAAGATATTACGCTAAGTGAAGTAAGTCCAACAGAGAAAGACAAATACTGTATGATATCGCTTATACGTGGAATCTAAGAAAATAAAACCAACTAGTGAATATAACAAAACAGAAAGAGACTCACAGATAAAAAGAACAAACTAGTGGTCACCAGGGGGTAGAAAGAAGGAGGGAGGGGCAAGATAGGGTCAGGGGATTAAGAGGGACAAACTACTATGTATAAAATAAATAAGTTACAAGGATATATTATACAACAGAGGGAATATAGCCAATATTTTTTAGTAATTATAAATGGAACATAACCTTTAAAAATTGTGAATCACTGCTGAACAGCTGAAACATATAATATTGTACATCATCTATGCCTCAGTTTTTTAAAAAAAGGAAAAAATGTAAAGTTAGATCATTAAATTATACTCTTACATGTATTATTTACAGATATTTTTACATTAAGGATGTAGTTTTTCCACTTACGGCTTTGTGATCTGGGGTTCTTTAAGGCACTTCTTTTTTGCAACTATCTTCTCTAGAAGAACGCTTGGAGAATTTCTTGTTAACCCCATTTCAGAAGAGACATCCAGAGTATCTCCAAAAACTCTGTATGAAAAAGCTGAGGAGTATGTTTCCCTGTGACTGAAGCTAGCTCTAGATTTGGACCCAAAAAGGATAATTGGCAGTGGGGGGTGGGCGCAGTGCTAGTTCTCTTACATGCCAAATATACGCAGAGAAGACTTACTGGCGACATGAAGAGGCCACTTTGCTTTTTCCTAGATGACACGTATACCACAAAACTATATATATGTAAATATGATAGCAGAGACTTTTTTAAAATTGAAAACTGTTAAATAAGAGGGTAGGATGTGTGAGTCATTTTGAATATCAGTGCTACGACCAGTCCAGTTAGTTACCAGATAGCCTGAGAGCTGCCATATGTTCCTATGGCAGGTGTGCATGAAGGGTGTGAAAAGCCACACAAAACGAAAACTTTTTTGAAAAGATTCCTGGACTAGGGATGGAAATGCAAGCTCGCCCCCCTGAGACAAGAGGAAGGAAACACAGAAAATAATCAAACTACAGGGAGAATTCAAGATTTTAACCGGAAATAGTCCAACACTGCCCTTACCACAACCTTGAAGAAACAAATATTAATATTGTTGTAAAAATAACTAAGAATGGAAATTCAGTTAATTTAATGTTTGGCTGTGCCGGTTTTTTTTAAAATAAATTTATTTATTTATCTGTTTATTTTTGGCGGCGCTGGGTCCTCGTTGCTGCACGCGGGCTTTCTCTAGTTGGCGGCGAGCGGGGACTACTGTTCATTGGGGTGCGCAGGCTTCTCACTGCAGTGGCTTCTCTTGTTGTGGAGCATGGGCTCTAGGTGCTCGCGCTTCAGTAGTCGTGGCTCGCGGGCTCTAGAGCACAGGCTCAGTAGTTGTGGCGCACAGGTTTAGTTGCTCTGCGGCATGTGGGATCTTCCCGGACCAGGGCTCGAACCCGTGTCGCCTGCACTGGCAAGCGGATTCTTAACCACTGTGCCACCAGGGAAGCCCTGTGTAGTTATTTTTTTAAAAAGGGAGCATGGTTCTGATTGGGGAGTGTGTGTTAAATGAAGAGTAGACTTTCCCAGTAACCTAATACTCAACATATGGGATTTTATAGTTGTGCTTGAACATATTTGTTCTTGAGTGTTTGGCTGCTAGGACCATGGGCATCCTGACAAGATATACCTGGCTTGCCGAATTAACTCTTCCATATGGCTAATGAGCTTCTGCAATGATCATCTGGAAAAGGAACTATTACAGAAATACCTTAATGAACAGATACCCCAGGGAAGCAAGCTCTTTCCTAATGAACTTGGCCACATGTTGAAAAGATTCACAGAGGACATGGAATATGCTGGTTTGCAGCACTGGGTCAGGGAAGTAGGAGTCAGAATTCCTTCCTGGTCACCATGGAGCATATTCTCAAGGTGAATGGTCCCAGAAAGCTTTTTGTTCTGGACTCAAGTATTGAATGTCACCTCTACACCCAGTCATATCACTCTTTAGGAAATAAATGGCAGGTCTGGAAAATCTTAGTAATTGTACATCAAAAGCAAACTCTCTGGACAAATACCATCTTGATGGTACTTAGCTACAGCTAAACAAATTATAATAAGAACATGAGACTTATTTTAAAGTGAATCAGCTTAGATCCTAAAACAGCCAAAGGAATTTCTCCAACTATCACTGAAAGCACGAGGGTATAATGCAATGGTTTTAGAATCTTAGGGTGTGTATGCATCATTCAGGGGTACTTGTTTAAAATGCAAAAGCCCACCCAAGTGAACTGAATTCCCCAGAAGTATACCCTCAGGATGACTTTTCTGGAAACCACAGTATAGCAGAAACATTACGGACACAGAAATGAGGTTCTAGTCTAGCATACAGAATTAACTAGCTGTAAAATGAGGCAAGTCGCTTAACTTTCCAGAAACCATTTTTTTCCTCCTATAAAGCAAAGGTATTAGACTTCAGATAATCTTTAAGCTTCACTCAAATTCTAAAGGTCTCAGAAGTAAAACAAGCACCATGTCTCCCAACTTAAATTAACATTTGATGCTATTCCTGAAGCTTTTATAACAATGTTCAAGAAGCAGAACCTGAGGCTTGATTGTTTTAGGAACCACAATATGCCACTGGTTACTTAAATTAGTAAAAAGGATATTGGAATCTAAAGTTATAAAACTAATTAATAATAATAATGCTAAGTAGTACTTATTGCATGTCAGGCTCTAAGTACTTGATATATATTAACTCACTGAGGGGAAAAAAAGAGGACTACAAGAGGTAATCCGAGAACCTTGAAACCAAGAATGTATATAAGAAGGGATAATGTTGAATATTAAATTGTAACTAGTATTAAGGCTTTGGCAATACTTAATAACAACCATGACTACTAAATGCTGATGAGGGCTTCCCTGGTGGCGCAGTGGTTGAGAGTCTGCTTGCCGATGCAGGGGACGCGGGTTCGAGCCCCAGTCCGGGAAGATCCCACATGCCGCGGAGCGGCTGGGCCCGTGAGCTATGGCCGCTGAGCCTGCGCATCCGGAGCCTGTGCTCCGCAACGGGAGAGGCCACAACAGTGAGAGGCCCGCTTACCGCAAAAAAAAAAAGAAAGAAAAATGCTGATGAAATGACTAATGGGAATGGACCATATTGTGTATAAAACCTGGCCTCTGGAATTGTGAACAGTTTTCGATTCAGTGAAGAAATATCCGTTAGGACCACATATCATGTATTGAGACACCTGTAGCATTTAACACACACATGCGTTTTCTCTGAGGATATAAGCAAGCACTATTCTTGATACTGCCTAATTCCTTTATGAACCTATGCTCTAGGTTTTCAAGACAGCAGCAAAGCGTAAGATACACAGTTTTTTCCCATTTTACATTTGGAAGAGGATGATTCAGTGAAACAATGAGTCAGTGAAGCAATGACTGGCTTATTCCCAAGGCCAACAAAGAGACTGGCCATGTGTCTGAAAGATTGAATTAAATAATGCTAAACAAATGCCACTCCACCCTCGACTACAATCACAAACTCAAGTAACCCTTTTCAGACTGCAAACCCAGACTCCAGAAGGTTAAGGCTAGAAGACGAATAGAGTAAGGAAGCTGAGCCCTGGAGAGACTAAGTCAAAAAGCAAATTCAGGAGAAACACAGAATCGGAACTCTCCACCTTCCTACGTGCAGGTTAATAACCAGAGCTTTCACGGCAAGCTGAAACAATTTAGAAAAGAAGAAAATTCTACTTGCTTTCTCTTTCTTTTCATCCACTGAAGCACAAGTATCCTCTAGGTCAGGAGCCCACAAACTACCACCACTAGGCCACCGCTTGTTTTTGTACAGCCCGTAAAAAAACACCCTGAGTAGATTTTACATTTCTTAATGATTGAAAAAAATTCAGAAAAGAATATTTCAAAATATTAAATTACTTCATGATATGAAATTCAAATTTCTATAAAGTTTTATTGGAACACAGTCACACTCTTGTTTACAGGCAGCCTGTGGCTGCTTTCACACTGTAACATCAAAGTTGATTAGTTGTTACAGAAACTGTAGTCCCACATACCCTAAAATATTTACTCTCTGTCCTTTACCAAAAACGTTTGGGAACTTCTCAATGAATATAGCATGTGGAAAGTTAAATGGGATAAAAAGAGAAAATGGGGCATTGGAAAGATCAAATTGTGTGTCCATGCTTTCTCCTTTCAATCCATAGCAAGTAAGGCAAGGCTGGCAGAGCAACAGGGAGGGGAGGTCAGTGGTCAGATTTCACGTCACTTTAAGAATGCTGTGAACACAAAACCCTCCACTGTGTAGACCTGAAAATCCTCATGAACTAAAAATTCCATTAACGTATGCTTTCTCTAACTACGCTAAGTGAAGGCAGACACAAAGCACAGACAACCCCTAGCAACAGGCAAATTACATGGTTCTCACATATTGATGCTCCTTAGAATATACCCACAGTCACAGAGCCTGGGGTTAAGAGTCAGGGAGGAAAGCACCCCACTGGGCAAGTCCTAGGTTAGAACCAAACTACAAGCTCCCATTCTAGCAGGCTCTGACCTTGAGCTAGCCATGTGACTCTCTGAGGGTGTAATTCTTTTATCTGTAAAATGAGGCTTGATGACCAACCAGAGGAATATTACCTATCTCAACTCCTAAAACTGGAGGAAAAATGAGAAGAGGAAAGAGACGAGGAGAGGAGGTACTTTCTTTTAAAAATACAGTGTTTTGTTTTCTTTTTTATAGTAGTCAAGATACAGTCAGGACAGAGATATCCTCATGGGAAAGCAAAAGGTCTATGGCCAAGCATCAGGCTGCACTCAAGAACACTAATTAGCAAGACTTCAGATGGAAGACTAAGAAACAGAGGCATTTGAATTCAAGGATGTGAGTTTGTTCCTTTCCATTTTTAGGGGCTCCTGGAAACAAAGACACATGTACCCATGCAGGGTGTGTTCTCTTTTCTTTCCCCAGGGGCAAAAGCAATATTTGTCTGTATAGTGCCTGCTGTACAAGTAGCCAACCAGGCATTAGTCATGGATACTATCTGTAATAAGGGGTGGGTGAAAACAGTCAGCATCTCCCTACCACTGTACTCCAATAAAATGAAGCTTGTTTATCACAGTCCATACACTTGAAACATTTTGGGAGGGTATAGTTCTGTTTATGTACTGGGGTAACTTTATGAAAAAATACTTAGCCCTCTGAAGAGCAAACACAGTACACCCTCAAGTCTAGACAAGGAAGGTTCATTTTCCGACGGGCAATATGATTTAGGCCAGTAACTCGATTTTTCAGCTTCCAAAAGGTGTTCTTTTTTTTAAGACAAGTGTAGAATCTAAAGCTTAGAACCCTGTTTCTCTCAACAAGTTTAAGTTCTCTGTTTTACAAGTTAATAGCTTTAAACAAGAACAATAATCTCAAGACCCTGAAGAAAACCATTTCTGAAAACTTAGTTAAGTATTAAATATAAAATTACCATATGGGTCAGCACACCCATTACTAAGTATATGAAAACATATGTCCACACAAACTTATACACAAATGTTCAGAGCAGTTATTATTCACAATAGCGAAAAAGTAGAAATAATCCAAATGCACAACATGTGGTATATCCATACAACAGGATATTACTTGGCAATAAAAAGAAATGAAATACTGATCAATGTTACAACATGGATGAACCTTGAAACATTACACTAAGTGAAAGAAACCAGTCACCGAAGGCCACATATTCTATAATTGCATTTATATGAAGTTCCGGAACGGGCAAACCCATAGAGACAGAAAGGAGATTAGTGACCATTAGCTGAGGGGGGTGGTAGTGAACTGCTAATGAACATGGGGTTTCTTTTCAGCATGATGACAACGTTACAAAATTAGACGGCAGTGACAGTTTTAAGACTTTGTAAATATATTAAAAACTACTAAACTGTGCACTTTACTTGAATGAGTGAATTTTACGGTTATGTGAACTATGTCTCAATAGAGCTATTATGAAAACCTGGTGAATTTTTTTTCCATCATTAAAAATGACATACTTCATATTTTAGTCAGTATTGAGCTTTAAGTTAAAATCTCATTTTTGCTATCAGTTTCTATATAAAGAAAGAAGAGTCAGGTTTAAGAAGGGTTAATAGATCCCTTTTTCTGGTAATTCCCATCTTGTGACATGTTAAACCTCATGACAAATTGGAAAGTCTTGTGCTCACAGGAAAAGCATTTTTCATTATTATCTCCAAGGGATCCCTGCAGGAGGGTCCATTCTAAAACTATGCTATGCAAAAGCTTCACTGCAACATGTCCACATTTGTATATGAGGGAACAAGGGAGAAAGGGAAAAAAATCCTACTGTGAATCAAAAAAAATCCCCCAAGCAAGGCCATAAATCAGACACAACAGAGCAGCCTAAACACACTTTGTGCTCATACAGACTTACCGCCTGGGTCTTCGGGCCTTGTTTCACCTCCGGCGTAGAAGCTACGTTTCCTACAGCCACCTCTTCAGAAACTGAACTCTCCTTGGTATTACTCAGAAAATCCACTTCATCTTCAGCTTTCGTGTCTGGCATTTCTGAAGAGAACAAGGTGGTTACAAAGTGCATTTGGAAAAATTGATTCCTGGGCCTTACTATTTACACAACATGCTCCAGGTTTCATGTGTTTTGTTTGCCTTTCCCTTTGCGTTAAATAGAAAGTATTATTTTGAAGCTGGTGTCATTTCTGACCCTGTGCTGAGCTAGTCCCTCATCACCTGGTTATATGGTTTTCTCCTGCTTCTGTGTGGGTTTGTAGCTAAGGTAAGATCCAGTTCAATGTCCACTGAACTTCCATCTTCACTACTGACTTTTTCATGACAATTTGATGAGTGTGGTGCTGTCTTGCACATGGAAAAGAAAACTGACAAGCTTTAAGGGAACAGATTAATAGCTAAAGCTAGTAGTCCATCCTGACCATTATCAAAGAGGCAAGAGATGTATCTGTACAGGACAAAAAGGGAAGAGCTACTGAGAATGAGATAAAGCCTTTGGGAAGAGTCTTTCTTTAAAAACATACTACATACACTCACCTACCCATCACAGCAACTAATAAGACTGAACTATTCTTAATAAATTAGTTTTTGTTTTAACTTTTATGTCTTCCCAAACCAAAACATAATTACACACTATCAACAGCAATTCCTTTTCTGAAGAAAAAGTTTTTTCATGTTTTCTTTAGAATTATGCTCAACAGACCAAACAGTAGTGGTTTTGTTACATGACTACCATATGGTCAAGCTAATACAGGAAGGAAGTGATAAAATGATGCCTGAGGCAAATTTAGGCTTCAACACTTCTTTAAAGGGGACTGATGGTTGAACAGTCAAAATTCACCTTGATAATCCAAATACAAATGGAACTATCATCTCGATTTCCTTTGGAAAATTTTCTGTGGTTGTTATTAATCTAGTCACACTACTACTCTGGCAGAGAAAAATGTTCCCTACACCAGAGGGCAGAGGCTCCTTTCACCAAAGAATAAATTATATTATATTGTATTATGTATTTTATAATTATATAAATAAAATATATTAAGATTTTATTTTAATAGCACACTGTGAGAGTGTATACCCTTTATACACTGTGATGTATAAAGGTCTACTTTAGATTTAGGAAAGTGACATTCCTATAAATGAACAGTTGTAAGTCTCCTTTCTTTGCCCTAATTTTTTAATTACATAATCTTACTAGCAATTAAAAAAATGGGCAAACACGTTTCCTTGCCCAAAGAACCAAAATCTTTCTTACATTTCATAAAATGTGATTAAAGTTTAAAAAAAAAAAAAAAAACTGACTAAGCAACCCCCTTAGAAGTACTCCTTGATCAAAACATTTCTGACTAAGATAGGGTTGTTTTTTGTTTTTGTTTTTTTTTGGGGGGGGGCTGTTGATGATTTTTATTTTATTTATTTGGGGATGTGATTTCTGACACATCCTTACTATCCTACATCCATCAACTGAAAATATGTATCTTGGCAAGTAGCAACCAGTCCCAGCGGTAAACAGATTAGTGAGACCCGTGGGGTGTTGGCAGCCCCCTCGGGACTGGCCTGGCTCAGTTATGCACAACTAACTTCCCAAAGCACTGCGGCCAATGCTCCTGATGTGTAAAGGGCTACGTCCCCTCATCCTAACTGGAAGTTTTGTGTTTTCCTCATCTCAATTTCTACTTGGCTTTGTCAACAGCAGTATATAAAAACAAAAGCCAATGCCATGTGGCTCCTTCCAAATCAGCAGTTAAACCGACGTCTCCTCACTTATAAAACAGTATGGTTAAATTCATAAATGGCAATGTAAACTTCCTAGAAAATACCCTTTGGTCTGAGATCACACTCAGGTGCTTTTTCTCCAGGGCAACGTGACCAGGGACTTTCCCCAAATCCTGGCTATTTTCTGAAAAAAGCACCAATTTCTTCATCACTGGTTACTTCTCTCTGTCCTTTGAGGCCATGAGCATGGAGCACATATGACTCCTCTGGAGAGCAGAGTAAGTAACTCGCACGCACACACACACACACACACACACACACACACACACACACACACACACCCCGAAATCCCAAGCCCAGAGACACAGTTGAAACTTGATTTTCATCTCATTTTCCTTCCTAAAGCCTTAAAATCTTAAACATAATTTCTTAGCACCTTTACTATCTTTGTGTGCTATTAAAAATCAAAGTCTGAAAAAAAAAATCAAAGTCGGCTTGGTTTCTATCTTTTCTCATAAGGTACTATAGACACAAACCTTACATAGTCTGTACTTGCTTGGATTAAATTCTGACTACTGAGCCAGAAAGAGAAATAATTCCAGCCCATGTGGCCAAAGACGCAGCACCCAAATGAAAACAACATAGGCAGGCATCAGCTTACAGCCACTCCCGTTCTTCTAAAATGTCAACCTGCCAGGGCCCCCAAAATAGACTTGCTGTTGTGCCTTCTTTTAAAAATTACAGACCTTCTCATTGAAATTCTGAGACTGTTAGTGATAGAAATTTGTTGGCTGCTAACAATCCAAGACACTTTAATAAAACAAAAAGTGTGAAATCACCAAAAATACTATCTCAGGTTTCTTAAATCCCTCAACTGGAAAAATAGATTATAAATGGTTAAACACCCTCTATCAGGGAAAATGACCACTGTGTTTAAATTGCTCTTTTTCTAAAGCCACTTCTCTCCTTATTCTATCTGTTCATTTCTATTCATGCCCCACCCCCCAATTCTTAACACCTACTACAGTAAAGGGGTTTTCAAAAATTAGAAAGAACGGCAAGAGCAATCAAACGATAAAAACAAAACAGGCTTCTTACCTACGAGAGCCTGGGGGCAAGCAAGGAGATAGGTCCTCTGTCTATAGCTGGTAACAGGTGGTGGTCGCAAAGTCTGAATCAAACTGACCTTGAACGACTTCAGGAGTCAAAACCGAGTCCGACTCCAGTTTGAACTTCAGCCTCAACCCCCAATAAGGAGTTTTATTCAGATCGTTTCTTTCCACTGAACACCAGTGGTTTCTCTTTGCTCTCTCTGGACATGGTTACCCACAGACCGAACGGGCTGGTGCTGTGTGAGCAATCTGCTTGCTGCAGCTGCTTCACCAAGATAAGCAGACACAACGTCTGCCCTGTGACAGCAGCTCAGCAGACTAGGCTCTGGCGGAAATCCTGTATCCTATCCCCTGCCTTTCGCAGGGTCCTCAATTCCCAGACTGCTGCCCAAGAGCAACAGGCAATGGAACTGGAGGTCTGCTCCTCAGGCAGGAAAAGGAGGGAGTTCCCTTCTCACAGCCTCCACCAATGACCTAATACCACCATTTGGGATGCTGGGCCACTGGCTTACAACGATACTTAGAGCTGTTTGTGAAACCACTCTGACTAAATTTGCTCAGGACACAGACTAGGATGATAGGGAAAGAAAGGAGTTTCAGGTTTGTAAATAAAACACACTTTTTCAGCACTGTTTGTTATGGTTCTCGAGAAAAAGGACTATGCCATGTGAACAAAAACATCTGCTAAATTCCTTTATCATTTTAGAGCACCTGGGATCTAGGCACTGTTTTCCAGGTTAGGAAAGTCATGACTGCACCAGTGCGATAGAGCATTTATAGGCTTTAAGCAGTCAAGCCAGAAGTCTGGAATGCAGGGAGCAAAAACTGCCCAACCCTGAGATGACGTGCCTCTCTGGATGGTGCTGACTGGTAACTTGGCAACCTACCCGATGAACGCCAGACCTCTAAACAACAACATGACACCTATGTTTATACCAGCACATCACAGAGACTCTTAAGGGAATTTGTTTCTCGAACTGTTGATTTCGTACTCTACTTTGCTTACCTGTTGCCGGAGTTGGTCGCTGGAGAGGCGGAATAATCTTCTCTGGCTCCTCCCTTCCAGCAAAGCATCCTGCAAGGTTCCCAGAGGCTTCTCCACGACTACTGCCCATTGGCGGGGTCTCCGCAGGCTGGAAAGCACTCGCCTTCCCTGCAGAAGCACTCTCCAGCTGTTCGGCCCCTGGGCCCGCCTCAGAAGGACAGGGCAGTGACATGTGACTGATTTCCCCCTCTGTCATCAGTTCTCCCGAGGCCTTGACTCGTTCTATGACAGCATCCACTAGGCGACTCGCAGCCTCCTCAATCAAGTCTGCTGTCTCAGGCAGAAGCACGGCTTTGGCAGCGACGGTGCACGGCATAGGGGCAGCATCCCTTCCCCTGCCTGGGGCCTTGTCACCACGGCTTGAGAGCTCCATCTCTGTGGGGTGCTCTTTGGCAGCAGGCTGCGGCGGGACGTGATGCGCTTCCTCATCCACCTGTGTCTCCTTGGAGTCGCCTGTGCTACGGCTGCCATCTGCTCCCCCCACCTTCCCCTTCTCCCAACCCAGGGACACGACCTCTGGGGGTGCGGCGCCCTGAGGGTCAGTCACACCTTTGTCCGGTAAAGCTCCTGGCAAACCCAGGATCATATTCTTCTCCTGGCTCGAAGAGACCTGCGGAATCTGGATGTCTGGAGCGTTGTGTGGTATATCCTTTCTCCCGGTCCCAGTGGTGCCTGGCAGAGCACCGACCACGGCACCATCCAATGCCGCATTTCCACTCACCTCACAAGCAGCGGTCTTCCCCTGGGACTGAGTGTTTTTCACCTCAACATCCAGAGCAGAAGATTGCTCACAATTAAGAACCTCGAACCCATCTGGTAACAGATCTGGCAATGGAGGTGAGCTGTTCTGCTCTGTACCTGAGGCCTCCTGGCTTGAGTCTGCAGCCAGACTTGCTCCTGGTGGCACCAGGCTCTGTGCAGCCCCACCTTCAATCAGCTGTGCGACTGGTGGGGCCACTTCCTTGTTATGTTTAGTTTCTGCGTGAAGACAGGCCAAGGGTGTGCCCAGTGAATTGCCGTTCCGAGGAGCTCTGTCCTCATCACAGACAGCTGAGCCAGGTTCTTCATGGAATCCCGGGGCCTCTTGTCCAGGGGGTGGTGTTCTCGGCTCTTCCTGCAACGTTCCTGAACGAAGAGTGTTGTCCTTAATGGAGGAACAGGTCACTGCTTTATCCTTGTCTTCTGGTCCCTGAGCTGCAGTGCTCTCTGGAACCACCTGATCTTTCCCTTCTTCAGTCAAAGCGGAATCAGAGGCCAAAGCGGCCTGACCCACATGGAGCAGGGAAGAGTCAGTGACCCCCTCGACGATATTCAGGACTTCAGGGTCTGCTGAGAGGCAGGGACGCTCACACTCCGCACCAGGTCCTACAGGACTGGTATTGCCCATGCTGGGCTGAAGATCTAGAGCAGAGGAGGGTGTGCACAGGCCCGCTACACTGTCTTCTGCTGGCTGCTTCTCCAGATCATTCGAATCTCCATCTGGGCCATCTCTACAGTCTGTATGTGGTTCAAGAGTTGCTGTTCCTTTTTCATTCTGGGAGGAGGGGACAAGAGAAAGTGCGTCATCTTTGGTTACTGATTCACTGCCGGGACTGCCTGGCAGAGAGAAAGTCCTGCCTGATGTCACTGCCTGGTCTGACACCCGTTCTTTCTCAGCTTTGGGGACAAGAGCATGTGAATGTGGAACTACCTCAAGCATATTTGCTAAAGATGTTTCTAGTTTCGAATCTTTTCCTTGGCTTTCTTTATCCAAAACTTGGAGAGGACAAAAATCCACATGTTCCTGGGTGTCTCCATCAGGGTCAGGGGTGACCGTGTTAGCCTGTGGGCCTTCCAAGCGGCTGGCAGTGGGCAGTGGTTGTGTGTTGAGCAGCCCTGTGGTGGTGCCTTCAGGCTGGGTAACTATGTCATCACAGTGTTCTACAGCCAACACACCACTAGAAGTCCCCGTGTTCTGTCGACATGCAGAGGCAGCACAAAGTTTATCATCTCCAGTTGTAGAACAGATGGGTGATTTGCTGTTTTGGCTTTGAACATGAGATGAATCCGTTTCTGATTTCTGGTTTGGCATAACATCTTTTTGCGGCCTGGGAAAGGTTAAATCAGAGGGTGACAACGCCACACACATGCTGGCTAAGGGAGTGTCAAGTTCGAGACCTTCTGAAATCTCATCTTTTGCAGCAGCTAGAATTAACTGAGAGTTCTGAGCCCCTGGAGCATCAGCACTCTCTTCACAACTTCTAGAAGTTTCCGTTGCTGCAGTGTTTTCATCAATGGCAGTTTCTTCATCACTAACGACAAGTAAAGACTCAGCAGGCTTGTCAGCAACCAGGGAGCCAGAGGCAGAGACACCATTTGGAACACTGGCTTTATCCATAGGCTCGTCTGTGACTTTTAGGTCAGAGGCTCCAGCTGTGCTGATATTGGAGTCCTCAAATCTTTCCTTCATACTCTCCCCTGCTGCAAGCACATTCCTCTGGATGGTGGCCTCTGGGTTCACGAGACTGCGTTCCGTTTCCCTTGCAGTGTCTGGGACGCTGGCACCTGCTGGTGATGGGACCACCAGTCCACCTCCAGAGAAAGACTGGGCCATGCCGGGCTCCAGGGCTACGCCTCCCTGCAGGGCGTGGCCTCCACTGCCTGGAGACTCCTGGTCTGTGGCCATTGCCGAAGATTTTGTTCCAGTTTCTTCATTTCTGACTCCACAGGATGGAAGGCCTTCTGTGTCCTTTCCTTTGCAATCAGGTGTGCTCTGACGGCAGCTGTCAGGATCAGACGTAGTCCCAGAGTCCACGATAGGTGCTGGCTCCACCTCGTCTCCTTTTCTCTCCACGCCTGTATTTTTCTTCCTACAGGAAGAGTCTGTATTCTCTTCCTTAACCACACTTGACAAATCATAGGAACTTTCAATCCGCCCCACAGTGCTCCCATGGCAGCACTGAGAGCTCTCAGCACCTTCAGGAGAAGCAAGCTGCTGGCTGGCTGTGGGCTCTGATGCACAGGGAGGAAACTGACCATCTGTATCTTGGTCACTGGGCAGACTTGAAGGTTCTTGTGCTGTCACCGCTGAGGGCATAAGACTGTCCATCTGTGTGAGGTTTGTTTTCTAGGAGGAAATGGAAGATATTTAAAAAAAAATTGTCCGGGGGAAAAGATGTCACTGACACCTATAAGCAAAAATTCTGTTGGAGAGAACTCAGTAGCATTCCAGCCTCTCAAGTCACAGGATAAGCCAACCTAAATAAAAATAAATTCTCTCTTGTTCCTGACATTAATTTCCTCTTATAGTTGCATATCCACTAGAATGATAAAAAATGGCAAGAATAATACAATATGACTATTTTCTATATTATGAACTTATTTTAGAAAACAGATAAAAACTGAGCCTCAAAAAAGCTCAATGGCTATCTTCAAATGAGCAGCTGAGAAAGATACTTTTTATAGGGGCTTTAGAGGGGCAGAGGCTGCTTCCATTCCACCTCATATATACAAGTAAAAACAAACCCTGGCCAGTCTGGTAAACTCTCTTCAATCACAAGGCACAGACATATGCTCCCATGCCCTAAATTCTCACTGAGGAGTTACACAGCATCCTTTAAACTCCAAAATATGCTCCGTTCAATCTAGTTTAACAATTTTAGTTATGGGGTTATAATTTCAAAAAGAGTGGCACGGTCGATTCTTTTACTTCTTGATAAAAGCAGTTCCTCTGTTCCTCTAATACTGAATATTAAATAAATAAGAATATATTGAACTAGTAGTACCTAATTCTTGATTATTCTCAGATGGTACTGTGCTTTGAGGATATTATAGGTCATCTCAAAAATAGTTTTTGCAACTTGAAAAACAGATGTAACCAACTATACAGGAATGGTTAAAACAATCATGGTTAATCAACCTGATGGAAAATGCTACGCTGTTATATAAGTGTTAACTATGAAGACCACAGTGAAATAAGGAAAAGATATTTATAACATAATGTTTAAGAAAATAAACAAAACTTATAGTTAATCTAAGGTTATAATTATGCAAAAACTACAAGTACACGTAGATAAGGCTTAGGAAAAAATGGAGAAAAACAAACACAGCTGATCTTTAGAGTGGGTTTACCTTTATATCAAAATTTCAGGAATCCTTAAAATGATACTATTTTTTTTCAACACATAAAAACTATTTTGCTCTCTATCTTTTTTTTTGGCTGCACTGCGCACCTTGCGAGATCTCAGTTCCCTGACCAGGGGTTGAACCCAGGCCACGGCAATGAAAGCGCAGAATCCTAACCACCAGGCCTCCAGGGAAGTCCCAAAACTATTTTTATAACACCTGGTTTGCTCTTCGCTCATTATCTGATCTACTACAAGAATCTCACGCAAATCCACCACGCACTGTCATCTCATTCACTTACCCACTCAGTTCCTGTGTCGAGCACTTACAGTACTCCATCATCAGCCGATTCCTGTCTACTCACTGGGTCTGATGTAAAAGTTCACACACGTAAGTGTAAAACGAGTTACGCTCACTAAAGTCCTTCTAATAATAGAGTACACGAGAAATGAATTTTCACTGAAAGCGTCTGTGCTATGCTCCTTAGGATATTCAAAATGGCTTGCTTCCCTTCCCGCTGAGAGCGTAACTGACTCCAAAAAAATTATGAAAGCAGGTCATTAAATTTAATAAAGGGTGAACATTACAGAACAGAGATTTGCAGAAAAAAGTTGTCTTGCTTGAAAAATTTTAGATGCTCCTAACACAAGCATCTTCTCAGTTTTAATTTCTCATGGTTTCCTGTAAAATATTCCCACACCTTGCAGGTAGCTTTGGCATCTACAAAGTGCTGTTTTCAAATGGACTATCATTCACCCAGTAAGAAGAGCCCTAAAGGAAAACCTGACCTTCCGGCAGTCTCTTCAGAGGAAAATAAAATGACACCTATTCTGGAACAAATATGACTCGGAGAGGCAGAGGCAGGTACATCTACAACCTGCTATGAAGTGTCCTGGCCTGCTGCTCTCCGAAACAAGCAAGGCCTGCTCCCAAAGAAGGCTCTGGCGTTGAGCTGACCCCAGATGACCTTAAATGAAATTACTGCCAAGCTTTTTCCAAATCAAATCAACTCTGAAATAAAATGGGTGGAAAAATTATCTAAACTTAGCCTTTCAGATGTCGTGGCCAAGACAGATGTACCCATGTGACGTTTATATTATCCATAATAAATGCTACCAGGGAGTATGTAATGTTTTTATGTCTGGCAACAACTTTATCTTGAAGGCTTGAGTGGATTATAAAATCTTTATTGTTTTAGTGATCTTTTTACCACACAACTACCAATTTAAATATAGTAACACAGTCATCACTCACTGAAATAGCTGTGAAAAGGCTCCATTTCTGAGTAGATTTGGTTCTTATTCTTCAGCAACAATCTCAGAAACTGTTTAGCTCATTTCGTTTTATAAAGTTAAACCAACAAATTTATAGAGTTAAATAAATTTCCTTTTAAGCCAGGAAAATTTAGTTCTAGTTGTTGCATATTTCTGTATCTGCCAGGTGTATGTGTGTCTTTCGTTATTTTAAAAGCCTGGCAAAAAAAAAAAGAAAAATTCTCGCAGTCTCCTATTGCTACTACCCCAGTGCTGAACTCTGTCTCTATAAATGCTAACGTCTAATATAGCTAAAACTGCTTTACAGGTTTCACAATCTTTGAGGGAAGCACTGTTATGTTCTAATTATAGTAAGGCTCATTGGGGGAAGGGGTGAGGGCACAAAAGCCTGAAAATGGAAATTTTCTGTCTTACCATTAGCTGCTGTTGGATGTTCATAAGTTTAAAAATATGTCCAGTGCAACTGTCTCCAGGAAGTGGGGGTTCCTGGTGTGGTTCAGACTCAGAGGTTAACGTATAGACGTCCAGCTCTCGGTGATGCCTCACAGAACAGTCTCCGTAAGGGATTTCATAGGATAAACTGCTCCAGGAGTCTGGTTCTCCAGTATCCTCCCTGGAAGCAAGCAAACTCTGGTTAATATATATGTATATTCTATACATAATATACATGAATATATTATAATATTACTATATAATAACATATATATATATGTGTATACAATATACATATATATGTATTCTGCCTCCCAGGCAAAGGTTTAACCCCTAAGTCTTATGCAAAATTTTGAACCTCATTGCTCTTTGAGGCTCTGCAGCAGAAATTTGGTTTGCACAGTTCCCCAGTAATTCAGGCATATAACTAACTGTTTCATTCTCTTCATAAGAGGTCATAAATGGGCTAAATGAAAACTGCAGGATTCCTCCCTAAGGATGTTCTTTTGATCAAGATCAAGAGAAGACTGGGATCCTAAAATAGTTAATATTATGCTCACAACCAAATAATGAGGAAATGTAAGGAGGATGGTTTTGCCCTGGTTTTCAAAAAAAGCAAGACTTATGAAGCGTTTCTCTTAAAATGGGTTATACCATATGCTAAATGCAGTTGATCATATTGGGAAGGGAAGAACTAATCAATCCAATCCGTGCAAGGGCACTCCAATTTTTGTTAAAGATAGGTGGAGGAAGCACTCTCAAAATTCTCAAAGTCAACTATATAGAGGAAAACTATCAATATTATAATGCCTTATCATACTATACTTGTCAATATAATTATCAAATCCTATTTTGAATGAAGCACTTGGTTCCAAGAACTTTAAGCTATAACTTTAAATTTAAAAGACAAACAACTTTGCTCAACTCACATCATTATAGATACACCTCATATTCAAATAAAGCCGACAAATGCTCAGGTATGTAAAAAAGCATTTCTGGGATAGGCCTCAAAACATGAAATCTCTTTACGTGGTTCTAATGAACCAGTACGCTGATATGGTATCCCAGAGATTCTGGAAGAAGGCAGAAGGTAGTGTTTGAGATCATTATCATGTTTTAAAATAAAAAATATAACTAAAGAATTAAGAACTAATAGACATGCCATCCACTGACAAATATGAGAGGGAAACATTACTTCAACTCTCTCTCCAGTGTTCTGTCTACTAAATCATACCTGTCAGTTCTTAACAATTCACCAGAGAATAACTGGAATTTGAAAGCTAAAAATATGCTATAGTGGAAAACCTATAACAAACTGGAGGGTCATGCACTGGCTGAAGGTAACAATTAAGGCTGATCCAAAAGAAAACAATTATAATTTCCATACTCAAGAGTGACTCCCAAACAGTTGCTTAAAATGAACTTAGCATATGCTATGCTAAATGTTTCATGCATTTACCAAGCTGCTCTACACTGAGCAAAGTGACCTCAAATAGAAAAGTACCTAAAAGATAGTCACTTAGAAGTTCAACTGAATGACTCAAGAAGTCAATCAGCTCCACCAAGTGAGGGGGAGGCAACATCTCTGTAAATTCAACTTTGGAGCTTGGGTTGACATTGTCACTAACTCTGCTCAACTGTCTGACAAGGCATTACTGGCATATCTGCTTACTCAGATTACCACTTATAGCCATGCTCCAATTAAAAAAAAAAAAAAGGTATTTGAAAACAAAACTTGATTTATACACCACCACTGAGTGTGAACCAAATACAACAAGCTAGGAGGGAACTGTTTGCCAAGGGAGGGGCAATTAAATAGTGATACAGTCCATTCCCAGCAAGATGGAGTTTTCTACCAACCTTGCCACTATTAATTCTCAAACTGCTTCTTTTCTAATATCTAAACCTTGGGAAATTCCCTTCTGTGACCACAAACTATTTATCTCCCACCTCTCCCATGCTCTCCCCTTCCAGAAGAATGTGCTTTTGTTGCCACAAGTGCTAGCCCTTCAATCTCCCAATTCATCGTCCCTGTGGATTTTTGTTGCTTCCTAGCCCACCTAGAAACCAAAGACTAGTTAATGCAATTATTCTCCCACTGGCTTCCATGAATATCTGCTGCTATTGACACTCTTCAAACCCATTGTGCCTGTAGGTCTGGGTAAACCCCACCATTCAACAAGTATTTGTGCCAGTATTCTTGGTGCTGGTGATACAAACGAAAATCCTCGTCCTGTTGAAGCATATATACCTAGCAAGGGAGACAAAAGCAATCAAGATAAATAAAACACCTAGAATTCTGGAAGACAGCAAGTGTGGTGGAGGAAATAAACCAGAGATGAGGGCTGCAATTTGAAATGTGGTGGGTCAGGGAAGGCCTCACTGAGGTGACATTTAAGCCAATGCACTGTCTGCTCTGTATTCAACACTGTATAAAACCTTGGCTGGATCCACTTGGCAAAGTTCTATGACTAAGAATGTTTACTGAAACATTAGGTGTAATAGTACTAAAGACCAGAAACACCCTAACCGAGTCAGTAACTAGAGGGATGTTTGGTAAATTAAAGAACAGATCTACAGACTATTATGGAGCCATTAAATATAACTGAAAAAACAGTTCAATAACATTGAAATCTATATTCAGTGAAATAAGCAAAATAAAAAGAGCAAAATTATAAGCATAGACAGTAAACTGCACAATAAAAATAGTGTCAGGGTGGTTGGGTTATAGGTTTTCTTCTTCCCTGGGATTTTAATTAATGTCTTAAATAATTTTTTAAAGTTCCTATTCAGCCAGGCCTCGCTGCTGCTCTGTAATGCTTCTTGCTCATGTGTGTTGATCCATCCCCACGGGGGTTACCAAAATGTTCTATAATTTCCTCAAAGGCCTAACATTAACCTTGTCTACTTCATTCTCAGGTGACCTTTTCTCCCATCTTAGTGAAAAGCTTGAGGCCATCTAACATGAACTAAACCCATCTTCAATCCACCCAAAAATGCCTGTGCCCGTCTCCTCTAACTTCAGGGCACCTCTCTATGCAGTGGGTTTGCTCTGTTCCACACCCCCGTCCTTAGGTAACTGGCTCGGTAATCACCCCCTGAATGCCTGTAGTTTTCCACCTGCTTCTGGACTAGCTCCTTCCCCATCCACCTGCAAGTACCATGAAAACCTCACCAGTAGACAGAGCAGAGGCAGGAAAAGGGATTACTGCACAGATGCCTGCAGCAGCAGCAGCAATCTTTACTCAGCCCTGCAGACCAGCGATTCTCTCTGAGGAATCCAGCCCCCAGGGGACATCTGACAATGTCTGGAGACATTTTTCATTGTCACAACTTGGGGATGGGGAGGGGTCCTACAATGCACAGGACAGCTCCCTAGAAGAAAGAATCATCGGGCCCAAACTGCCAGTGGTGCTGGTGTTGAGAAATCCTGCTGTAAACCCCCGAAACCCCTTTCTGTCTGCCCTCCTCTTCCTTCCTTTCTACCTCCTTACCAGCCATTTGAACAATTAAAGGTTTTGCGCCGACTCCCTCCCACTGCTACTAAAACTTCTGTCTCGGGTTCCACTGACAAAACAAATCTCCAAATCCAACGGCTTTTCTTTGTCTCCACTGTCCTTGAGTTTTGTAGCATCTTAAAATGGTGACCTGATTCTTCTTTTGACATTTATTCTCACTTGACGTTCATAAAGAATCATCCTATTCACCCACTGCTTTCTCTGGCTTTTTCTTCTTCTTCTCACATCTTAGATGTGAACAGATGTCAACTACCTGAACTTGGTCTTCTATTAAATGGTAAGCACTGTGCTAGATGCCAGGGCTACAAGGTTAAATATGATACCTTTCTCAAGAATAATGTAAACACACAGCCTAAGGTCAAACATGAATTACTATTAGATAGCCATAGTTTGGCTTACTGGTGTTACTGTCACCTCCATGGAAACGAAAAGCAGAAACAATCTCATGGGAGTTTTACCCTTATGAGTGTGGCATTTTATGCACTAAATATACCATATTTCATCAAAATTACAATGCTATTACTTATAAAAGCAACATCATTTTCTGTATTACTAAGAAGGAAAAGAACTGTTGTGAGTTAAATTATGACACAAGTTAGAAAAATTTACATCTTAAAAGAGATAATACAGGGAATTCCCTGGCAGTCCAGGGGTTAGGACTCCTCGCTTTCACTGCCGAGGGCGCAGGTTCGATCCTTGGTTGGGGAACTGAGATACTGCAAGCTGCGTGGTGTGGCCAAAGGAAAAAAAAAAAGAGAGAGATAACAGAGTATAAATACAGTCAACTGTCCTTCTGAATACTGGTATGGGTGGTACAAACAGTTCAAATGAACAAACAGTTCCAACATCAACTGCTTAACTTCATTCGCCTGTGAGTCCCAAGCCTGCAACAAACGGACAGCAGATACAAGTGAAAAGGGCAGCTCAGAGGCTTTAGACAGACTTAAACACCTAAGACACTAGTTTTCAAACTTTTAAGTAGCTGAACAGTTTCAAATAAAGCCACATGCAGAAACAGAGTTGCTCTGGTGATAGGGGCAATAGAGGGAAGGAAAGGCAAAGCCCGGCCCTCCCTCCAGCCACCATCCCTCCTAGGTGGGTTGTGAGACTCATACTATACCCAAGGAGTAGCTAAATGTTCTTAATTCCCAAGGTACAGGCTTTCTTTATGTACAACTACCACATTTCCCATTTTAAGGTCATTCTCCTTGTTTAGTCTCCTTTGCACTTGTAGAATAACTACTCCATATTCTCCTGATTGAAGCCCTTTGTATGCCTACAGTTAGTAATTAAGTTGACCCCTCGGCCTTGTATTTCCGCCATGGAGAAGAATATGCCTGGGTATCTAAAATTTACCTTAGAAATACACACAAAGCTTTTATGTAATCAAATCAAGTCTGGCAGGACAGAAAAGCACATCCATGAATGCACCAGAAATTCTGGTTATTTCAGCTGGTGAATTAAGAGGCACCATAGCCTCAGCTGAGGCTTTTTTAAAAAATGAGTGAAAGGGAGATCTGTAGATGAAGGAGTATAAATGCTGCGGGAAGGTTTACAGAGCTCTCCACGACCTTTCATTATTCACCCCTATGAGGACACCACCACTCTGAACAAAGAAGAGGGTATTTTTACTACCAATTGTGGCAACTGTGCAGTATAGGCATTATTTCATTACTACGACATCAGATGGTATTGGCGTAGAATTTCTTAGATTGTTACATTCAACCACATCCCAGATCAGACTTCAAGATATAAGGACTGATATTATGATTACTGGAAACTTTCAATCATCCTGTCAGTAAGGCAATTAATATTGTTTTCAACCATTCTCAGGCGCCTTGAATTTCATCTGGAGTATCCAGCACAACTCCAAGTGCAGTCTCCCACCTCTGAGCCCTGAAAGACTTGTTCTGCACCGTAACCTTTTCTTCATTCACCTGTAACCCCTAAGGAGGAGCAGGACCATACACCTTCTGACTTGCTGGGTCTCACTACTCTGCTTCATCTCCTGACACATTGTAGGTACTCAAATATTTGTTGGGATTTCACTTCAGGGCAAAAGAGTAGGGATATTCTTTATAAACAAATGGTTTGAGATCACTAAGAACTCACTCTCTGTGAAAGGACAGATAACCTAAAGAAGTAATTCTAGTAAGACCCAATGTAGTGGCAGTAATGGCTTAAAAGGTCTAGTTGGTAAAGGAGACTAAAAAGTCATGACAACTGAATTCAGTATATGATAAAGGTCAGGAGGAAAAAACATCGCTTGAAAGTATATTTTTGGCAGCTGGTGAAAAGTGAATATAAACTATATATTAGATAATCATAATATATTAATGTTATATTACTGATTTTGATAACTGCCCTGTTATAAGGACATGCTGGAATAATTAGGAATAAAGGGGCATGATGTCGGCAACAACTCTCGAAAGAGTTCAGTAAAATTCTATCCATTTATCTACACACACAGATAAAGCAAATAAAACATTAACAATTGGTGGATTTAGGTGAAGGATACACAGTGGTTCACTGTACTATTCTTCAATTTTTTTAAATTAATTAATTAGTTTATCTTTGGCTGCTTTGGGTCTTCATTGCTGCACGCGGGCTTTCTCTAGTTGTGGCGAGCGGGGGCTACTCTTTGTTGCGGTGCACGGGCTTCTCATTGTGGTGGCTTCTCTTGCTGTGGAGCACGGGCTCTAGGTGCGCAGGCTCAGTAGCTGTGGCACATGGGCTTAGTTGCTCCGCAGCATGTGGGACCTTGCCGGACCAGGGCTCGAACCCGTGTCCCCTGCATTGGCAGGGAGATTCTTAACCACTGTGCCACCAGGGAAGTCCCATTGTACTATTCTCACACCTTTTCTATGAGTTCAAAATTTTTCACAACAAAAAGTTAAATATAAAACATCAATTTAAAAAAAGGCAGAGGGTAGTAATTCTTTCACTATTCTATGATTACTTATGGCAGGGAAGAAACTAATATTTGGGTATCTACTAAGAGACAGGCACCCTGATACCCCATATATTTAATCCTCATACGAGTCTTTCAAAGAAGTGCTATTTCTAGTTCAGAGGAGGGTAAACTGAGACTCAGAAATACTAATTCATTTGCTTAAGATATAACACATACATCAGACTTTGATAAATCTGGCTTCAAGTGACAAATTTTACCACTTAGGAGAAGTAAGCATTTGGGCTAGATATGTAGTCTCTTTGAGTATGTATCATAATCTGTAAAAAGACAGTAAGAGTCCCTTTAAAAGTTGCAGTGGTAATTAAAGGGGACAGGAAACAAAGTATCTAATAACGCCTGGCACACAGGAGGCAGTCAGTAAACATTAGTACTCAAATATGTAATGGAGTAACAGATCTGGATCCATGCTGGACTGACCCCAAAGCCTGTACCCTCCCCCGCCCCATACACACACCTAATGCTGCACTGCTTCCAGTGGAAAGGGCTGGTCTTTAATAGAAACTCATCAGGTGCCACAGCAGGAAGCACTGAGGTTCATTTGAAGGCAGGATGGAGCAAAGAGGCCTTTAGGGGAAACATTTCTTCACGAATTAAAAGAATGTCCACTCCAGGCAGAACATTTTTCAACACACAAGCATTCTCCAATGAAAAGTTCTAAAGTCTGCCCTCTTCTGAGTTTCTCACAGAATGAGCAAATCAACCACAGTCATTCTCCGGTGTCTGGTGAGACTCTGACAAAGTGTAGGACAAATCGCAGAGCCCACATTCTACCTAGCTATTTTCAAAATGAGCACATTCTACTCACTTGAAGGACAATATCAACTTGGGCATTTATCCCTTCAATCTTTTTCACAAATGACACTCCCAAACTGTTCACCACATTTTCCATAAAACTGACATCAATCAGTACCTACCTTTTCCTAATGGGAAAAAATATTCTACTCACCATAAGAAATCACCACAAATTCATCTAATTATGTTTAATTTAGATTTCCCTAGAGGCTAAATCACCGGGCAATATGAGGGGAAAAGCATGGGTATTGAGGTCTGCGTAGAATCTCATTTATGCCATGATCTGATCTAAGAAAAATTATTTAGCTTCTATGAGCCAGAGGTTTTTTTCATCTGCTTTTTAAAAAGTGGGATAATACTAACTTTCTTACAGAGTTGTTTTAAGGATTAAAAGATATATGGATAGAGACAGCCTTACTATATATATGCCTAGTTAAGTACTCATTAAATATTGGGTTCTATTTCCTTCCACAAGCAAGGGGTACAAACATAACCACTCTCTTTTACAGCTAAATTTAATTATTTAACAATGTGTCAAATACTGAGCTGTGTGTTTTACATATCACCTAATTTATTCTTTTAACTATCCTGTGAGGGAAGATACTATTACCCCAATTTGCAGATGAGGAAACTGAAACTGTGAGAAATTTAATAACTTGCCTAACAGTCTGTTAAGCCAGAATTTGGGCTGATATTCTAAACCACCACACAAAACTACCTCTGCTGCCTTTTTTTTTTAATTTTTTTAATTTAATTTAATTTTTTTTTTATACAGCAGGTTCTTATTAGTTATCCATTTTATACACATCAGTGTATACATGTCAATCCCAATCGCCCAATTCATCACACCACCATCCCCAACCCCCCGCAGCTTTCCCCCACTTGGTGTCCATATGTTTGTTCTCTACATCTGTCTCTCAACTTCTGCCCTGCAAACCGATTCATCTGTACCATTTTTCTAGGTTCCACATATATACGTCTCTGCTGCCTATTTTGCACTAGAAAATGCAGACCAATGAAACAAACTAAATATTTTTAACATACGGACTTTGGAGGATTAAGTTTTGGAGATGCAAGTTCTAGATTGTTGTGCACTGTGGACATGGGTATAGTTTGTGGTCCACGGCTTTTGTGGTCATTCTTCTCTGTTCCTTTTCACTCTGAGGGGCTACTTGGGCTCTCTTACTCTATGGTTCCATGACTTTTGGAATACCTTGCTCCTCTAACAGCCGAAGTTCTCTATTTTCTAGCTTCACCTTATTGCACTGCTTTCAAATCCTGAAGAATAATTTTTAATACCTACCATGATACTAGTTATATTTATATCAATATCTAATATACCAACATTCACAGGGTGAGTAAAAATTAAAGTCAAGTTTATACTAGATTAACATCTAAATATTTATTGATGTGATCAAGCTACTTAGTTGGTGACTGTTCCTACTTAATCAGATTTAAGCCACCAACCTAATTCAACAAGCTCTCAGGAATTAATTTTCAGATGCAATGTTAAGTCTAATTTTCCCACTAAAGCAAAGTTCTTAATCTTAACTGCATTTTAGAATTACCTGGAGAGCTTTTAAAAATCCTCATGTCCAGATCACACCTCACACGAGCTAAATAAAAATCTCTAGAGGTGGTGCTGAGGCATCAATATTTTTTAAAGGTTCCCAGGAGATTCTAACGTATAATTAGAATCCCCATGTGATTCTAATGTGCAGCTAAGGTTGTAAAACACCACATTAAAGTAACCTACAGGTCCCAATTCATTTACATAAGTATAGCTAAGGCTAGCAAGACTGCAATGAATACTAGAGTTGTTAATATATCCTTTGACCTAATTATACAGTTCCCTGGAATTTATCCTATATAAATAATTTAACAGAAATAAAAATCAGTAAGTAAAAATGAGGCTCACTGCAGCATTCATTAGTTAATTTCTGGGTTTTTTAAGATTAAAATTAACATTCAATGTTAAATGGTTTAAATACTCATGATAAACAAAATATTTTAGATGGCCCAAAAGATAATTATAAAGACCAGAGAAATAGATTAAGAGGATGAAAAAGTGAAAAAATATCAGAATACAAAACAGAATATCAGCTGCAACTATTTAAGCAATTCCATGCAATGTGGGACGTGATATCTGATAATAAAATAAACCTGTCTTCTGGTGGCAGCATTATGAATAATTTTGTTATGTAAATGTAATTGTTTAAAAAAAATGCTAATTCTTCCCTCCCTGTTATCTTTCTTGCTTCTGGCCTAAGTCAGAAGACAGAGGCAGCTTAGTGCAGGCATCGTCGAGAGTTGCATCAAGGGAACATGGAGATATAAACCACAACACAGGGACTTCCCTGGTGGTCCAGTGGTTAAGAATCCACCTTCCGATGCAGGGGACACAGGTTCGATCCCCAGTTGGGGAACTAAGTTCCCACATGCTGCAGGGCAACTAAGCCCCCACGCCACAACTACAGAGCCCATGCACTCTGGACCCTGCGTCCCACAACCAGAGAGCCTGCGAGCTGCAACTACTGAGTCCGCGCACTGTGGAGCCCGCGTGCCACAACTAGAGAGGCCATGCACTCTGGAGCCCACGTGCCACAGCTAGAGAACCCGTGTGCCGCAACTACTGAGCCTGTGTGTTGTGGAGCCTGCGTGCCACAACTAGAGAGCCTGCATGCCGCAACTACTGAGCCCAAGTGCCGTAACTACGAGCCCACATACCACAACTACTGAGCCCGCATGCCACAACTGGAGAGAAGCCAACGCACCACAACTAGAGAGAAGCCCGTGCACTGCAATGAAAGATCCTGCGTGCTGCAACTAAGACCTGACACAGCCAAGAATAAATAAATATTTAAAAAAAAAAAAACACACACAACACAGAAGTCTCAGCTTGGACTCTGATACAGTTACATTTAATTCATCCCCAGAACAACACCAGGTACTTCAAATAGATCTTCAGCTAAGAAGCAACCCAGGTGGATCAATTTCTACTCACTCAGTAATGCATCCTCTCCTTCTCAGCCCCCTCACTTCCCAGATGACTTTAGGTCAGCTAAGTGATGGAGATTTCTATTTAAATACTACTGGGTTTATCCTTATATAGATTGATCTCTCACAGAACTTATGATTCTCTGCCTATTCCATGACAGTTATTGGCTTAATACCTACTTATGTCCTTTGCCTACAAAGTGCCTGATGTTACTTAATAAGAGTGAGAAACACAGGCACGTGGGAATTATTTTGAAAGGGAGAACATTATCACTGTTGACTAAAATTAAATTCTAGGTTGGGAAAAGAGACAGAAATGCTTACAAAATAGTCTGAAACTTGGGAAGAAAAATAGAACTGTATGAAGTAACTTCAGACTGATGACAGAAAACAAATCAGGAAGAAAAATCCAATATCCAACTATTAGAAGAGAGGTAATATGTCTTTAAAATGTTAGTTTCTTCTTCTTTAGCTTTCTCATGGAGCAAACACACAAACAAAATCAAATAGCAACCCTATATGTTTACCGATTTAAATAACCTATTCATAATAGAGGGAAAGGAACGCACATCCATTTTTTCCAATCTTATTTCTGACAAGCACTTGAAACTCAATATGATAGAAACACTAAGAGCTAAATATGAATCCCAAACTCCAATGTAATGGTGACCATTAAAATCAGTTGAGTAACAGGCTTCCAACAGTGAAGATTCCATGATTCTATAGATAAGCTATTTGTTCTACTTATAGAAACTGATAACTTTAATACAAGTCATCACTCTGTAAACTAGCTTTTCCAGTTCAGGAAAAAGAAAAAGAATTTTTGTTCATTAATCTGGGCAGGACTCTTATCTTCAGGCATGAAGTTCACCTGACTTTATAGCAGGTTACTGTCATTAAAATTTAAGAAAAGAACCCATACTTAAGTCCAATAAGCTTCTAATGATCTTGTGTATTTTTATAAACCCTACTGCCCTTATTCAACACTTTTCATAATTCAATTGATGAAATGGATTAATCTTACTTAGAAGCAGTTAGATAAGTAAAATAAGTCAAAATAAAGACTAGTCACAGACCAGACGTGACTTTTTTTCAGGTCTCCTCTAAGTTGCTACTTTTGCAGAAACCATAAAACATTGATCTACTCTCCCTGATTACAGAACTATACAATAAGTAGATTAAATGTGTCAGACGAGAACGTCTCAAACTATTTATGAATTTCCAATTCATCACAGAAGTAAAAATTCTAAAAATTACTAGAAAAACAAAATTTACAAGATAAAAAACTTATGCCCAAAGTTTTAATAGATTCAATAGACATATAATTACTCTGTCAAATTACTATTAAAAGTTTCTAAACACATACAGTACTCTCATTATACATTATACTGATCTCATCATGGACCAGTGACAAAGAGTTGGCAGATCAGCCCTGATCCAGGGCCTCCCTCATTTTGAACAGCAGTGTGTTATACAACAGAGATCCCTCCAGACTGCAAGGAACCATATTTTACATTCTTAACATCTAGAGACCCTGGAGAGAAGTGGCAACAGAAAGGAAAGTCATGGCATAGACTGGAATATGGAATGTGGTACCAGCTACGGACCCACTGGACAAGTTTCCTTTTGTCCCAAGGTATACTTCACATCGTCCTGGAAAAGCTGAAAAATAACTCAATAATATTCAAGAGTATTTTAAAAGTTCAAACCCAAACAGTGTTTATAATTATTATTTTTAGAAAATCAAAAGCACCTAAAAAATCCACTTTAGCAGACACGTCACCAAGAACTTCTGTAATTTACTGACATGATTTCCTTTAACCAAATGTGAAATACAGGAAACTAATCACTGTACATAATAAAAATGATACAGTTGACCCTTGAACAACACAAGTTTGAACTACACAGGTCCCACATATACATGGATATTTTTCAATAAAGACATATAGTACTACACAATCTGCGGTTGCTTGAATTTGAGGCTGCGCAACTGCAGATATGGATGGCCAACTATGGGACCTGAGCATCCATGGATTTTGGTATCAGTGGCAGGTCCTGGAACCAACCCCCCATGGATACTGAGGGACTACTGTACACTGTAAAGCAGTACCCAGCTTTTCAGAGCTCTTTCATTATAAATACCATTTTTAATATCCCAAGTGATAAGGCTGATGTTCTGCGTGTAGACGAAGAACAAAGTTCGGGTAAACCAACCAAGGTTTCACAGAGCTGAGGGCTGAATGAAGGTTAAAATACAATTTTTTAAATTCATTCCAAGCAATCTATTCCTAAGCAATTTAGTATAGTAACTTATGTGGATTAATGAGCTAAAAGAAAAGCTACAAGCTAAATGTTTCTTTAGATTACCCTTAAAAAAGGTATTAAGAAGTATCCTACTGAACACCTGTATCTTAACAAACTCATTTTCATATTAGCACATATTCTCTAAAATGGTATATGTATAAAAAGACCCCAGAAGATATTTACAGCATAAACGTATAGAGAATTTTAACTTACTCTGTACAAGTTTAAAATGAAAATCTAAATCCTATTAAATAGGAGGGAACTGGGTTACATATGTGGCAATTACAAAAATACTATTTCTCAATATATGAAAAGCTCTGTATGAATACTTGTTTTCAAATGTTCATATACATATTTTTCTATTGCTAAATAAAATGTTACCAAAAGTCCATTGAAAAGATGGTATGCCACTGTATTACAAATGCATTCTACCAGGAATTTGGTCTTCTCTGTTGTTCTTAAGTTCATATTTCAAGATATTTAAAAAAAACATATTTTCAGAAAATGAATAGTCTAGGTTATGTATTTTTTCATTTATTCATTCAAACATTCAACAAACATTCATGCAGTACCTTTTATGTTCCTAGGTACAAGAAATACATTGATGAATAAATAAGACAGCCAAGCTTCCTACCATAATGGAACTTATAGTATAGAGGGGTATGATTACAGTTAGAGGTAAGTGCTTTAAAGAAAATAAAACAAGGTGTTTAGCACAGAAAATCCCCTGGAGTGGAGACAGTGGCTTCTGAAGATAAGTGTCAGGAAAATCTTTCAGGAGATAAGGCAATTGATCTGAATCATACAAAAGAGCCAGCATGTGGAGTTTACTGGGACAGAATGTATCAGGCAAAGGGTAGAGCAAGTACAAAGAGCCTGAGGTAGCAACCAGCTGGCCAGTGCAGCTGGGGCCAGTGTAGCTGTGCAGTGAAAGCAATGGAAATAAAGAGAATGTTATGAAATGAGGTCTGAGAGTTGCACAGAGTTTGGATCTCATGGAGCTTTGCAGATCATGTAGGAACCAGAATTTTATTTTGAATGGGGTGAGAACATATTAGAAGGAGGAAGCCAAAGGAGAAAAAAAGCAAAGAACGAAGCCAGCAATACTAGTACAATTAGTATGGTACCAGGTGTATATTACTGACTTTTAATCCGTACAACCAATTTGAGGCAGGGGTCAGTGTATTTCCATTTTTCATATGAGGACACTTAGGCTTAAGGAATAGCTTGCCCCAGTTCACAGTTAGTAAGTGAAAAGGCCAGAACTTGTACCCAGATCTAATTCTAAAACTTCTGTACCTCTTTACACTATCCACAGTAATACTTACCCTCTAACAGTTTCAAACTATGAGCACATATTCAAATTATGCAAATTCTAAGTCTGATACAATATTTATCAGAAGCTAATCAGGTATACTGGGTTTTCTGTTATAAATTTTATAATATCCACAGCAAATTTTCAACTGTAGAAAAACACAAATTAAGACGCCATTCCTCAGAGAGAGGATTACATCATCCAAACTGAGTATCCATAGCTGGCCCAAAACCTCAAGGTTTATGTATGTGGTACAACAAAATTCAATAAGCTCAGAATGAATTCCAACTTATTTCCCAGCATTCCGGTTGTTATGCAACAGTCAACAACCAATCTACCTCTGCCTTCTTACCTTGTCTAGCACGTTGCAACTCAAGAATAAAGCTCAGTATGATGCTAACGTAAATGTAAAACCCTGTCAAATCAACTGCAGAGAAAAACATTTTTCCGGTACTAGTCATTCAGGCGGAAGCTCAAAGATACTTGCTAAGATGCAGCAAAAAGCCAGATCAAATGGCAGAGAATAAACAATGAAGGTCAACAATGCAACAGTTTGGAAGCTGATACTCACTTATGGCTGCCCAAGCACCACGAGTATCGCAAGCCCATCTTATCTGGGTCCTGGCTTTAACAGCAGAGGAAACCCAGCAGGCATGTTTTGCTCAGTCTACTTCTGACAGGAACTGCAGCATCTAGTTCCTTATTTGAGGGTTACAGCAATATCGTCGATGAAACCACATCACCCTAACAGTGCCAAACCTCAAGGAGTCCTACAGAATCAACCACAGCTCCACTGAGATGGAGTGGGAGAGGCTAAATGCCAGAAAAGGGGGAGGGAGGGGGAGGGAGGGGGAGGGGAATCACTGATCCACCTCAAAATGAACAGGAGGCTACTACCTTAGGTGTCAGTAGGGAACTCACTGCTAGACTAGTTATGCATTCACAAACATGCAGATTCACTAGAAATTTTGGCACTGATACTCTGTTTTTGTCCTCCCTCCTTCCTTTTTGACATAGTACTGCCACTCTGCCCTTAACAGCTAGAATGGGAAGAGCGCAAAGGAAAAAGAACACATAATTTGAACAACTACTGTGCATCAGCAATTTGGTACAAATTCTATGCTGTTAAATAATTTAAAACAAAAGTTTTATAAGGCAATGGTTAGAACACAAGCTGGAAAGTTGGACAGACTTGGTTTGACTCCTTACTCTGACGTCAACCCTGTGGGATCTTGGACTACTTACCCAAATTTCTCTGCAGCTCAACTTCCTCATCTGTAAAGTGGGAGTGACTAGGTTTGCTGTGAGGTCAAATGACCTCGAATGTAAAGTGTTACCAGCATAACGTTTGGCTCTCCCAAAGTGCTCAATAAATTGTGACTATATGGGTGAGTTTGACCAGGAAAAAATACATCAGAAACTAGATGGTGGTGCAAAGAGATGTCATATTCATGTAAAGCGGAGTGACTTTCCAATGACTCTTCATTCCTAGCTCTCCAAATAAAGGGACATGCTAAAGCTCCTAACAACTTTATAAGCATGTTCTCATTTAATCCTAACAGACCTATGAGGTTCATGCTATCATTTCCCATTTTACAGATGAGGAAACTAAGGCTCACAGATGACAAGCAATAGGGATGCACTCAAGTTCAGCTCTGCCATTTTTAAAAATTTTTATTTTTGGCTGTGTGGACTCTCTAGTTGTGGTGCGTGGGCTTAGATGCCCGGCATGTGGGATATTAGTTCCCCAACCAGGGACTGAACCCGCGTCCCCTGCATTGGAAGGCGGATTCTTAACCACTGGACCACCAGGGAAGTCCAGCTTTGCCATTTTAAAGGCCAAACAGTTGAATGCCTACCAAACATGTATGTGATCAACGATCAAGTACATAATTTAAAGTGCACATCTCCTTATCTGCTTTTGACGCAAAAATTCTAATGACCACTTAAAGCATAAATGTGTATTTACTATAAGAGTAAAACACTACAATAATTAGTGTTTGTGAAAACTGTTAATGCTATGCACAATACAAGAGTGTTTCAAATGATTAAATTAATAGAGAAATTGCTTGACAGTTAATATAAATATTAAAAGAGTGCAATGGCTAGATAACTTTACGAAGATCATTTTACCTTTTCTGAGCCACAACTGTTTATAACAATTTAAATGACAGAAGGAAGTATTACAGAATTATAGATACTATATTATATTAAAAAAACCCTAATTCTGATTAACTTTTTGTTAACTCATTCATAACATTAAATAAACATTCACTAGAATAAATGTTTTAAGTTGTACATATCTCTTTCCATTTAAGCCAAGTGTCCTTCAAGGGAAAATTCTATTTGTAAATTAGTCATATCTTAAAAGAAAAAAAATTAAAAGCGGAATGTCAACACTGCCACCTCCAAATTTACAAGGAGAAATGGCCAAAACCATGTATAACAACTAAGACAAATCATCCTCAATCCAGATATAAATGTATGAAGAAATGTATTAGAAAAAAATGAGGTACCTCAAATATGTTTTGGTTTTGCTAACCAAATACTTCAAGGATATAACAATATACAGCCGTGCCTCAGTATCCGCAGGGGATTTGTTCCAAGACCCCCCACGTATACCTAAATCTGTGGATGCTCAAGTTCTTTATATAAAATGGCATAGTATGTAGTTATAAGTGTATATGGACACTAAACATTTGAACAAAACCTTGTCAAAATGATTGTTTTACAATGTTAAACAAGTTCAGCAGCTCAAGTACCTTTGAGATTCAATAAATCAAGAATCCTAAGTACAAAATTCTGGAAAATTCTGAAAAAAAAAAGTTCTGGAAAAACTCCCCTGAATTATAATCTCTATCACCCACCTGCTTAGAGGTACTAATGCTCCAGCAGAGAGTGTGCTGTTAATGAATTGGGAGCAATCTAGAAGCTGGTAATGCTGAGAAATTATTGTTCTTCCACTATAAAACTTTTAAAATAAGACTATTAAATCTTAATAAACATACAGAATTACATTTTATACTATTCCATATTTATTCCTGTACGACACAACTTCATTCTACACTGGTGATATTCAGCTTTGGTCACATATTGATTTTAGCCAAAATGTTTATTCAACAACCCTTATTTTTTTCCTTGCTTAAAAATCATTTTTATTTTTGTTAATAATAAATGCAGGTAAAAATTTCAAGTCATTCTTTCTATTGGTATGCCTTGAAGGAAATTTCAAAATTGATCAAATAATGTGTAATATACTAAAGGTTTGTATTTTTTAGAGGGTAGAAGGTGCCAACTGATCCTTCATTTTTCTCACATACACCTATCAAGTCCTATACTCCAGGTTCACGTTTACTTCCACCTAGGTCTGTAGTGAAGTCAGAAATACTTTCAAAAATCACATGCTGTTGCCATAGAGAATTTGTTACCACAGGTTAAGCTGTGTAACTTCATAACTCTGAAGAAAACCTCTGAGGCCTAAATGTTACACCAAGAACAAACACAGGCTGGGGCCATTTGCGCGCATACAGCAGGGAGAAAAAAGAAGTGTACGGTAGGAACCACAAGACATATGAAATGGCTTTGTTATTCCAACCAACTTCCAATACCCACGCATCTTCTTAGAAACCCCAAGACAGTGTAAAAGGCCATGGGTTTTGGATTTGCAACCTGGTTCAAATTACTGCTCCGTAACTTACCAGCTATGGTGATCACCTTGTGATCTGAAGATAACATGCCCACCCCCAAAGGGTCTGGGAGAGGAGAAAACGTGAGAATTTGCACAAAATGCCTAACACAAATACAATAAATGGTAACTAGCGTAATTGTTAAATACATACAAACATTATCCTCAGAAAGTACATTTTGCAATTTTCCAGCAGGTTGCCAGATAGGGCAATCCTGAGATTAGCAGTTGAATCCTTTAAAAAAACTATGAAATGTCAAAATTCTTAAAATGCTTCAGTGAGAAATTTACCAAAAAAGGGGGGGAAAAAGTCACTGTAAGTCAGATCTATGAATCACTGTAATTAAATTAGTTTGGTTATAAGTCTGACAATGTTACCAAACATGCCTCCTCACAAAATTCTATTAAAAGAGTTTAAAAACAACCAAATGGGGCTTCCCTGGTGGCGCAGTGGTTGAGGGTCCGCCTGCCGATGCAGGGGGTGCGGGTTCTTGCCCCGGTCCAAGAGGATCCCGCGTGCCACGGAGCGGCTGGGCCTGTGAGCCGTGGCCGCTGGGCCTGCGCGTCTGGAGCCTGTGCTCCGCGACGGGAGAGGCCGCAGCAGTGAGCAGCCCGCGTACCAGAAAAAAAAAAAACAAACGACAGGCTTGTGAATAATGGCAACTTACTAACTATATGGCCTTGGGCAATCTAGCCTCTCTGGGTCTATTTTCTCATCTGTAGAAAAATACTGACTGTATTAACTATGTCTTAGAAGTTTCTGGAGAGGTTTTAAATAAGAACACATGTAAAGCACCAATGCAGCAGGTAATCAACATTCAGTAACTGTTACTGCCCTTCCTCCTCTTTCTAGTTTCCACTTAGTCCTACCACCTTATCTTTACCAAAACACAAAGATCCAGATCTTACAATGAGAAAGGAGGATGAGTGAATGCATAAATGGAGGGATAGATGGGTAGGACTTAGGCCGGAGAAATGTAAAGTAAAAAAAAAAAAAGAAAAAAGAAAGAAAGAATTTTTTCTCTCTGGCCATTATTCTGAAGATTAAGTTTGTACATTTGTTTCATCCTTTCCCCTCCTAAGCAAAAGCAAAGGCTCCAAACTTGTTTTACACCAGATTGGGCTACTGAGGACTCACTTGTCTAGTACCTGAAGAGAACGCTAAAAAGGCAGCCACTATGTTAACAGAACATCTTGCTCAACAGGACTCGGTTCCATTGTGAAATATGTACACTTGAGTACTAGCTACTCTACCACCTGACCCTGACCCAGGTTTCAAGTGCAAATGTGTCAAAAGAAGGACTTGGGAACTACAGACACAGACTGAGAGGGGCCAATACTGACTGCATGCTACAATAATAAACCACTGACTGAGAGCCTAGTGTTCGCCAGGCTGGGTCTGTGCTCTGCATATGCACACGGGTCATCTCAACCTAAGCAGATCGTTCACTGGACTCTGAGCCTGAGCCTGGTTTGTAGCCTTGTGATGTTGGGCAACTCACTTTACCTCTCTGGCCTCAGTTTCCCTGATTATAAAACAGGGATAATGCCACCGACCCTCTCATTAGGCTGTCGGGAGAATCAAAATGTAAAAAGACAGCCTAAGGGTAACCAAAAATAGTTTTAAAACCATATGATGGGTAATACAAATGTAAAGATTTTAGTGAGGATCTTGTTCTCCTCAGGAAAGTAGAGGCTAGGACTAAACGGAAAGCCTATTACCCTTTCCTAATGAAGTGCTGTTCATCCAGTATCCCAGGGGCCTTTTCCCAAGTCTCTTTCCTTCTGTCAAATTTTTGTAGACGGAAGAATATGCGTCTTGGAATTCCACAGATGTGTGTGTACTAGTAGCTCTACCATTTCTATAAAGCCTTGGCTAGTTACTTCAATTCTCTGAGCCTCCATATTTCATCTGTAAAACAGATAATACATATTTCAAAAGGTTGTAATAAGGTTAAAATGAAACATTATGTGTAATGTACCAACCATGACTTCTAGTGCATTGTAGGCATTCAACAAATAAAGATTTGTTGAACTGATACTGAAAATGAGATGAAGTATAAGGACAAATACTTTTTTTTAATTAAATATTGACATGTCGTGAATTTTTTATTTATTTATTTATTTATTTATTTTTGGCTGTGTTGGGTCTTCGTTTCTGTGTGAGGGCTTTCTCTAGTTGTGGCAAGAGGGGGCCACTCTTCATCGCGGTGCGTGGGCCTCTCACTATCGCAGCCTCTCTTGTTGCGGAGCACAGGCTCCAGACGCGCAGGCTCAGTAATTGTTGTTCACGGGCCCAGTTGCTCCGCGGCATGTGGGATCTTCCCAGACCAGGGCTCGAACCTGTGTCCCCTGCATTGGCAGGCAGATTCTCGACCACTGCGCCACCAGGGAAGCCCGAGGACAAATACTTTTAAACTCACTCTTAGGGCAAATAAAATATTTTCGCACTTTTATGTCAACACTAGAGAGTTGAAATTCTTCAAAGATATACTCTTCCTGTAAGGGTAACAGCATTGTAAATGATTCCTTACCAATCTAGAGTTCCTAGTTCCATCAACATCACAGCATATATCAGAGAGCCAAACTAATTTTTTAAAGTGTTATCTATTACACAAGGGAATAATTGCAAACTCTTATTAAATAGGGATGTCCAAATGCTGCCTGAAAATACTTCAAGACTGCGTCCATACTTTCTTAATGTATGAAAAATTGATGCAGGCCTAGAAGGAAAGGAAAATTAAGAGCAATAATAGATAACATTTATGTCAGTCACTGTTTTATGCCCCTCTCTCACTGAAATGTTATGCATTCTTTTGTTCACTTCTCAAAGCAACCCCCTGAAGATAGTCCTCTTATTCTTCCCATGTTACAAACAAGGCACTGAGGAGGTTAAGTGGATCACCCAAGATCACATCGCTCCATAAGAGGCAGACCATGGAGTCAAAACTAGCCTGCCTCACTACAATTCTCCCAACCTTTCTACTAACTGTAATTCACTGAGAACTACAATAAACATTACAAAAAAAGATAGTGTAACCAGGGCTTTCCTGGTGGCACAGTGGTTAAGAGTCCGCCTGCCGATGCAGGGGACACGGGTTCGTGCCCCGGTCCAGGAAGATTCCACATGCCGCGGAGCGGCTGGGCCCGTGAGCCATGGCCGCTGAGCCTGCACGTCCGGAGCCTGTGCTCTGCAACGGGAGAGGCCACAACAGTGAGAGAGGCCTGCGTACCTCAAATAAATAAATAAATAAAGATAGTGTAACCAGATCAATCAATGGGAATATGAGTTTCACTGATCAGTGAACTATAATTTCACTGATTTTATGACTACATAGGAAACTTTCACATAGAGCCCCTTAGAGTTTAACAAGGTATCTGCACAAATCTCACTTTGGTTCTAACGACCTGATGATGTCAACAGACTAGATATACTATCCACAAGGAATGAGAAACATGAGACTCAGAGTGGGTAGGTGACTTTTTGTGAGTCACACATTCTACTAAGTGAGGAAACTTAGATTTTAATTAAGTTTTTCCTCCCTAAGCAATTCCACCATACTATACCGTCTTTCTTCAAGCTGCAATATTTATAACCCTTACATTTGCTCCAGGAAATAACCATAATCTGCGTGACAAATAAACCCTGATTTTTTTACATTGTACACACCCAGCCCTTAGTTATCATTCTAGGAAGTAGACATTATTATCCTTTTTAAAAAAAAAATCAGATGAAGACATTGAAGCTTAGACAGGAAAGTTACCCAACGTGACCAAAGTAATACAGCTAAAAATGGCAGAGCTGAAATGCAAGCTTATGCTCGACTCCAAAGTTTGCACACTTTGCCATTACCAGGAACTGCCTCTCAATCTCAGCTCTAATGAGTGACCCAGGTCCTAAGATTTCTTATTTTTCATATGTGAGCGAGATATCAGGCAGCATCTGGCTCTAATATTCTCTTGTTAGATGGCTCCAATGCAAAACTCATCTAATATCATCACTTCCTATCATCCTAAACTAAGAGCCTGAAGACTCGGGTTCTCTCCCTACTCTGCCCATCGCTAATTAAGGGACCTTGGGCAGGGTGTTCAACCAACTCCTCTTCAAAATGTGGCAGATGACTGTGCATCTACGTAAGAGCAGAAGTAGATGTAGGTGTTCTGGGTACTCTTCCAGGACTAAGATTTCTCAGGCAAAACTCTTAACATTTGTGTTTAAGGTGCATTTTCAGATCACAAATGCATCCATATTCATAATGTAAATCAAAATACAAGCTAAAGCAAAAGAGCTATAAGTCAACAAAATCTCTCTCTTCCCTGTCACTGAACGAAGTGAAAGTTAACAGTTTCGGGTTACAGAAAAGGGGAACTGCCAAAAATGTCCTAAATAGAGTTCCCTAAAGACATGAGTCTTATTTAGAGAAAGCTTCTTCTTCTAAGCACAGGAGAATCAATTTTCACATAGAAATGACTCAGTTTATCAAAATGGACTATCTAAATAAGCCTTACGCACACAAACACAAAAATAACTTGGACCCTAATAAGCACAATGACCTCTCTTTCCCCCCCTCAATAAAACCAGAGTAAGCAGCAAAGAATTAAAACAACAAATTTATTTTGGGAGAGGTATAAAAGGAGTAAAATAAACTTGATACTTCAGTTAGGGCTGGAATAAATGTAAAGTCTATATACTTCTATTAATAAATGTAAAGTGTATATACTTCAATTTCGTATTAACTGAAAAGAGAGGATAAGAGACAGGCCTATATGAAAATTTTCAATTTGAAAGGGGGAAGGGGTAAGAACACCCAAGTCTAAAGATTTTAGTGAACTACTAGAAAGATATCAGCATGTAGTGGAGCAACTCTTAACTTTCCACAAATCTCTTTGTGAATTTCACAAAACGAACTCTTTATTCAGAAACACACGTGCATAAACTTTTACCTGTAATTTCAAAGGATGCACATCCCATGAAGTCTACTCTTGGGTTCTTTGACTCCTAGGGGTGGAAGGTGCTCTGGACAGCCTGTTAGTAGATGTGGCTTCTGTTTCTGGCCCTGCCACCTTGTCATTCTAACCCACTCAGTTTCCTCATCTGTTAAGGATGATCTTTCCTGATTTCATGGTTGAAATTCTAGCAAAGTCTACTGACATCACAGTTAGAATGAAGGATTTAGGAAAATCACCACCCGATCTTTTTTAAAATTGTTAATTATAACTCAGCATTTTTTTCTAGGTTGCAGAACAATAACAGCCAGAAGAATCTAAGTTCAGAGCCAGATCTGCAGCAAGGTGCTTCTACTCTCCTACTACAGTCCTCTATTCGAAGACTTCTCAAGTTGGCTTTCCCTTACCCATTCCCCTTCAGAAGGAGCTAAGTTGCTCTCCAACATGTAACAGAGGTAGCACTATAAAGCAAGCCAAAAACTATTCTCCAAGAACAAACACACTCTAGTTTCCTTAAAGCTGTGCTGTAAGAATAGTCTTGTGACATCCTCACCCAGCATATAATGAAGCTGTTGTAATCACTATTTCCCCATTTGGATGGCAATCCTTAACCAACTCTGCTTCCCAGCAAAACCTCTGAGCTCTAAGATTGAATTTAGAGAAACTGCACTTGAACTTCACGACAGTTATACTAAGATAATTGTTTCAACTTCTGGGAAGAGGCCTGTCTTCCTAAGGCCATGAGGCAAACAAGCAGAAGGAATCAAATCACTGGCCAGATGGGAAGTACAAAGGAATGGAACATATCACTCTCTGGAATACTGTCCTAGGAGAGCTCAAGTATCCAAAGCTCATCTGAGATGAGGTGTGCCCCTCCTGCCGTCATTGTATCTATAGCACCCATCAGAAAGCTTTCTGCAAAGAACCTTCTGTCTGGCTTGACTGGGGAAGTTATAAGCATGGCAGATAAAGAAAAACAAACAAACAAAAAACCCCTATTTATATAACACTAAGTACCATTACACTCTGCGATCTCTTCTTGGCCCTTCCAGATAACCCCTCACACAACAGCTTAAAATGGTAAAAAAATAAAATGCAACTAAATTAAGTCTAACATGGGCAAAATGTCTGAGAATTTGGGAATACTGACTTAATTTTCAAGGATCCTTCAAAAAATAACACAGATCCAATGGGATTGATTCTTGTTTAGATTATGTGGTGGAAAAGATAATGATGACCATAAAGCAATAAAAAATCATTAAACAAGAGAAACTATACTTGAAATTTTCTGCCTTTTATAATATTTCAATGAAAAGTGTTGGCTGTCATAATGCATTTATTTTTCTATTTATTCAAGAAAAAAGAAAAAAGAACTCTTCTAATGTTTTGACTAACAACCTTCCTTCAAAGGACTCTCTAAAGAGTCAGAATGTATAACAATTGAACCCACAAACACATAGACAGGATTTCCTACTGCACGTTTCCAGGACAGCTCAGTGGCTTTTTACTGCTACTCATATGAAGAGACCACTGCTCTCGATTTTATTTATAGAAATTACATTCAAACCAAAACTCAGTGTTCAGCATACTTTCCATAAGCAATTATTAAAGTATTTCTAGTTAACTCTTTCAAATCTTGAAGACATACCAGAAAGAAAAGTATATGGTACAGAAAAAACGTTTCCTCTGTACTAAACTGGGAAAAACTGGATACCTCGGTAATGGAGTGCTACCCCTACAGGCCAGACTTATTCTGAGTTTTCAGTAAAATTTAAGAGGCATGAAGCAGTAAGGGCAGGGAAACAGAGGAGAGAAAAAAGATGGGAATATGACTTACTTGTGTTACTCTCAGACAATGAAGTCGTGAGCGGGACCAAGCTTATAAACCTCCAGAGAAAGGCAAGGCACAGAGCTGAGGTTTTAGTTCCTGGCGAAGGCTGCAGATGCCAGGGGGGCAGGGCTGCTATGAATCGGGGGTGGGGCTGGTGGTGAGAAGAAGGAAGTGGGAAGAAGGAGCACTTACTCAGTTAGAAGCCTGTGCAGCTTGTGATAACCCCGCTCCAAGGCCAAGCTCACAGGGGTCGCTCCTTCTTGGTTGTGGATGCTGAGAGCTCCGCGGCCACCTGGCTTCTGCAACAGGAACCACGTCAACCTCAGCAGCCCCAGCCGCACAGCAAAATGCATCAATGTCTCTCGGGGGCCACCATCTGTAGATGGGGGAGAAAATGAAAATCAGTGAGGAGGATGTGAAAACCCAAAGTAAACAAACAAAGAGATGGTTCAGGTAAACACCACTGCCTCCAAGCACCTAAGATCCTCAAGTTAAGCCACAACATACAACATGAACAATTTTCTTGTGGCAGAGTAGAATCAGCTCTCAAAGACAAAATGAAGCTAGAAAAAATATAAGAAGCAAAATCTCCAATAGGAGACAGTCCTACAAAAGAGAATCCATTTCTATATTCTGATTTAATGCATCTATTCAACAAATTTATACAGGCAGATTTTAAGGGTGACTGTACTACACATATGTTCTTTTCCTGAAAAGAAAAAGAAAGAAAGAAGTGAATGCAGCCTCATAACATGGGGATCGGGATCCAAGGGGAATAGTTATTGGGGCTTAGACGGGTATATCAAAAAGGGTATAATTACTTAAAAAAAAAAATAACACCCAGAGAGCAGTTGGCTAGTTAAACACTAAAAACAGGTTCTGCTTGTTAAGAACACACAGGTCTTTTTATTCTCCCACATTAAGGGCAAATCAAATTGTTGGCACAGCCAGCTTTTTTGGTTGGTTGCTTAATGAAAGAAAGAAATGCATCTCCAGGCATAAGAAAGACTAACTCCGAGATTATATGCTAACACCTTCAGAAAGAAAAATATGTGTCTATTTCACCTGAGGTGAAGTCAAGGTCCCTTCTTGGTACAGAGTCACTTTGAAAGTGGCAGAGGGGGCTTCTCTGGTGGCGCAGTGGTTGAGAATCCGCCTGCCGATGCAAGGGACACAGGTTCGAGCCCTAATCCGGGAAGATCCCGCATACCGCGGAGCAACTAAGCCCGTGCGCCACAACTACTGAGCCTGTGCTCTGGAGCCCGTGGGCCACAGGTGCTGAAGCCCGCATGCCTAGAGCCCATGCTCCACAACAGGAGAAGCCACGGCGGTGAAAGGCCCACGCACCGTGGTGGAGAGTAGCCCCCACTCGCCACAACTAGAGAGGTGCCCCTGTGTAGCAGCGAAGACCCAACACAGCCATAAATACATACATACATACATACATACATACATAAATAAGTTTATTTTAAAAAAGGAAAGTGGCAGAATGAGGAAGGGCTTTGGAGTTAGACAAATCTGGGTTCAAATTTGGCATTTACCATCATGTGACTGGGCATAATCCATTTCAGTTCTCTGAGCTTCATTCTCTTCATCCCTAGAGTGGGGTACCACCACCTCACTCCCATGGCTGCAGTAACAAATCAGGGGGGTAGGTGACATGCTAGTCGATGATGGCCTGTAGCAGGCACTCATTGAATAATCGCTGGGTTCCTTCCATCCCCACCCCACTTCTCTGTCCCTCCCAACTTCCAATCACATTCTAGGTTCCCTGGCAACATTCTCTGTGCCTAGGGCATCCTCTTGTGCCCAACCTGTTAAGGCGGGAGCTACAGCTACCCCAGGGCTTCAGTACACAGCCCACGATGCTGGCTTACTCAACCACAGGGACCACCACTCAGGGTCTGGAAACGGAAATGGTGCCCTGCAGTTGTGCTTGCTTTCATCTCCTCGGCTGAGCTAACATCGCTCATTCTCCGTGGCTTCCCGCAGGTCTCAACTTCCTCACTGAGCATTCTCAGACTTCTTGGACCCCAGTGTTTTCTCCTTACACTGAAGTCCCCAATGCTTCTGTACGTGAGCAGCACAGTAAGAATGAAGGCATCTTTGACCCTGCAGTTGTACATGAACTGCACTGTCTTCTAACATCACATGTGCCTTAGTCTTGTCTCCTTACTGCCGGGGTAAATTTCCTTGGAAGCAAAAACTATCTTTCATATTTTACACTTTCCCTATAGAACTCTGCACACTGACTAATTCAGGACTTATATGATTTTCAGCACAGGCACAGGCTGGAAAGACATCAACACTACAGAAGAAACCACTGCACGTGTAGGTACAAATTTTAATAATCAACAACTCAGAGCAGGCGGCCAGGCCAGACAAAAGGACAGAAAGAACCTTCAGAAAAGATCAAATATCACCATCTAACTTGTGCCTTACAGTTGTTCACAGGCACTCTGACATCCTTATCAAATACAAAAAAGCTAATAAGGTACTGCCCAGGAACCAGGTGATTTTTCAGAGACTAGCTAAGTCCGGTCTCACTACCTGACACCTCCTTAAAGTAGTTTCCTCTACGCCCCCGCCCTTTCTCATCCCCTACTTGCTCTGAGTCAGCTCAGCCTTCAAGAGTAGAGTTCCAACACCAAGAGGGGAAAGTGTGGGTGGCGGGTGGTGGTGGTGGTGGGACGAATTGGGAGATTGGGATTGACATGTATACACTAATATGTATAAAACAGATAACTAATAAGAACCTGCTGTATAAAAAAATAAATAAAATTAAAAAGAAAAAAGATCTCACATTGTTGGTGGGGGGGGGAAAGAGTTCCAATAACAAGGCCATACACCTGCTCCAAGCTGGCATCCCAATTCCAGCACCTGCAGGCTCCCAAATCTCATCCTAACGTCCTTAGCAGCAGGTGCCACATGTGCTTTTAGGTCACCCCCTCTCTGCAATCAACAGATAATAAGAAAAGTAATATCTGGTGAAGACTAAGTGCCGCGCACTGGGCTAAACTGTTTGTATTCACTTTTATCATTCTCACAATAACCCTGTGAGGTCTCGTTATCCTCATTTTGCAGATGAAGACAGGTTAATTACTTACTCACAGCAAAAATCATCAAGATTTGAAAATTCTTGTCTTGGGTCTAGAAACCATACCCTTTCCATTACTCCACCCCGTTTCTTTTTGTAAAAATCAATCATGCAAGCATTCTAATGTTGTAGTTTAAAAAGTACCTTCTTGGGGCTTCCCTGGTGGCGCGGTGGTTGGGGGTCCGCCTGCCAATGCAGGGGACATGGGTTCGTGCGGAGCGGCTGGGCCCGTGAGCCATGGCCGCTGAGCCTGCGCGTCTGGAGCCTGTGCTCCGCAACGGGAGAGGCCACAGCAGTGAGAGGTCCACGTACCGGGAAAAAAAAAAAAAAAAGTACCTTCTCAGGTTTTCCTCCAAAAATAATTTCTCTTACCTAACATACCTTGCATCATTGCTTTTGTTCCTTTTGTCTCAGTTTAAAATCCAGAGCACCTACAACTTAGAATCAACCTCTTTACTCTGTTTTTTTCTCTTGTGATCTTTGTGTTTTCCCTCTGTATTGTAAGAGCTACTCAACTTTGTTTTTCAGGTCGCTAACTGCATTTCCTATGATGTCAATTGGGTCCTTTATCCCCAATTTGAATTTAATTATGCTCTGGGATTCCGGATGTCCTTGCATCATTTAAGCCAACTCCCTTCCATCTTTGCCCTCACTGTGATGGCTTTTTTGCAGTAATTAAAGTACCTAATCAGTTGATGTAATAAGGAAGATTATCCTGGCTAATCTGGGTAGGCCTAACAGAATCAGTTGGAAGGCTTTAAAAGCAGGGCTGAGATTTCCCCTGGAGAGAGAAGAAATCCTGCCCGAGGAGGACAGCGTCAGGCTGTGCTCGTGGAGTGCCATCCAGCTCAGGATTTCCCCTTCCTGTCTGAGGATGACAGCTTTGGCTCATGCTGGTGGGTTTGAGCTTGCCCGTGATTTTCTCTTCCACTCCTACCCTACAAATTTTGGACTTGCTTAGCCAGCCCCCACCATTGTGCAAGCCATTCCCTGAAACAAATCTTAATACATATTTTCCTACTGATTCTGATACTCTGGGTGACCCTGACTGACCAAAATCATTAAACTTATTTTTCTCCTGTTGCTTCCTTCTCCTTCCTTCCTTCCTTCCTATTTTATAATAGGTCTGACTTCTTCAATCTTTTAAAGGACAAATGGCAAACCTCTTCTAAATTTTTCTTTGGTTTCTTAAAGAAAATTAGAGTCTTCCATCTGAATATTCATGATACTTTTCCATTTCCTTTATGCTGTAGTGTTATTTCATAGGCCATATGTTGGCTGGTTAGTTTTCCTGTTTAACCGTGTTAAACTGGCAAAATCTCTCTGTGGGCCCAGCTTCCCACGGAGAAGGTAGGAGAAGATGTCTGAAGTCCTGTTTACTATCTGCTTGTATGCTGGAAGCACCCCTCCACGCATTCCCTCAGCTCTGCAGAGAAAGGCGCTGGGCCTCACAGGCATTAGACCGTGAGAAGCAGGCGAGATGGCTGCACCTTTTCAAGTCGTCAGGTTTTCTGTCTAAGCAAAACGTTCTGAGTTCTGTGAACAAAATAGTATTCAAAGGCTACAGGTACTTTTCCTACCCCATCGATCCATCCTCCTCACAGGACTCTTCGACTGTGTATCTATGAGACTCCAAAATCACCATTCTTTCTACTATTCTGTACTGCTTCTTAAATAAACCTCAAGTCCCACACGATGCAGGAATTCTCACACCCCGTGGGGAAGGTAAACAGCAGGCCCATGTGAGAAACGGGCATTTGGAAAAATGACACCTGTAACCTTGTGACAGAATCAAGGTTTGAGAGGAAACAAAATCTTTTGGAGTGAAAAGTGCTGCCATTACGAGAAACCACTTGTCCTGGAGTCAACCCCTTAGACTATTAAAATATTATATATTATTAAAATATCTTTTAATATTTTATTATGTTCTTTTTTAGCAGCTACGATAGCTGAAAACATACAAAATTACTAGTGGGTGTAGCTAAGGAAACATTTTCTTGGAAAGCTATCAATCTGGAAAAGGTGTGGGAACTAAAACACTAAATGATTACGGTTGTGGTTCTATTAACCAACATCAGATATAAAGAACTGAGAACACACAGACTGATTTTAGTGCAGCCTGGCTTAAACCTGTCTCATCCTTCTCTCCATCCAAATTTCTCTATGTGGGGAGGGTTCCCATCCCAGAGGTGATTAGATCTTCTTTCCGTTTAGTTATACAACACCATGACTAAATAAGAATGCAGATTTCCCCCAGGACCTCAAAGGCCCACCCTTTGTTACCTGAGAGTTATGCTGATTGCTACTGTACAAGGGTCTTTCAGGGGAAAAACCATCCTGATTCACCATTTCACTAGCCACAGAGGCACTGAAGAGCTGAGACAACTAAGTGAGACTTGGTAACTCAGAGGGAAGATATTCCAACCCCACCATTCACCCTCCACCCAGACGAATCCATATTATTTGCCTTTAAGGCAGAACTAAGGCTAAAGTACAGGGCTTTATGTAACTAGGGATTAAAGAAATCTTGGAAGAATAAAATGGACACGTTCCCTGTTGCTGATATTTAAAGTAAGGACTGCCTGCAGGAATAAGCTTAAAAAAAACAGTCTCATTCTGCTTCAAAGAGGTTTTTTCTTTTAAGTTCTATACTGTTTTATCCTTTTATAGAGCATGTCACTTTCCCTCATCAGAGCTCATCAGTGTTCTGTCTTCAAAAGGCTACTGGACATTGGTCATGGTACATTAAAAATAAAGAGCCCGCAAAGTAGCACACACTATTGGATATATTTTCCTCCATTTTACAGATGAAGAAATTGAGAAACAGAGAGATTATGTATTCTGCACAAACTCTTGCAATGAAGACCGGGTATCAACAAACTGACTCTGCAGCCTATGCTCTTTCTACTTTACAATATCAAGCCTAAGCCAAGAGTTCTTAACATCATGTTCACGCCTGCGGTTCAGGGAGACTGAATCCCTGAAACAATATGTAAATTTTTGCAGGTAGCCCCTATGTATATCTTTTCCTGAGGAGAAATCCGAGCTATTTTCAAAGGAGTCACTGACCTGAAAAAAAGTTTAAAAGCACTACATCTTAAACGATTAGAGTGGGAGGATTAACCATAAATCTTACATGACTCCTTTGTACAAGTATTAGGCCGGAACACCTGTAAACATCCTAGCTTTCAACAGCAAGTAGTCCCGTTATGTAACAACGTGCCCTATTTAGCTGCATGATTATCCCAGGCAACAAGCTGACTTCGTACCTTCTTCCTTTAAACACCTTTAAAAAAGCATCTGATGTGCAACTCACTGCTGTAAGCAGTGTTCCTTTGCATTTGTCCCCCAACAGCAAGCAAAGACCTCTTAATTGATGCTATTCAGCCTTAAAATACCCACTGTTTGCAGATTCTAATCCACAATTAACTGAACAATTTCAACTGCAGAATGTGAATCCAGCACTTGAAATCACAGCCATTAGTCCCTTGCATGCATTTCACCTTGTAAAGTATACAGTTAACTTGTTCAATTTCTTTTGTTCTTTTGTTTTTAGTTTATGTACAATAAAATTCACTTTTGGGGGGTGAACAGTCCTATGAGTCTGAGCACACGCATAGATTCTTAAAACCACCACCACTGAGACACAAAACCATTTCAACACCCAAAGAACTCCCCCATGATACCCCTCTGTGGTCAGACCTTTTCCCTACTTCTAGCCCCTGGCAACTACTAACCTATTTTCTGTTCCTACAATTTTGCCCTTTCTAGAGTATCATATAAATAGAATCGTAGAGTAAATAACTTTGGAAACTGACTTCTTAGTGCAATGCATTTAAAACGCATTCAAGTTGATGCACATGTCAACAGTTTGCTCCTTTTTTATTGCTGAGTAGTATTCCACTGTATGGATGTACCACAGTTTGCATATATAGTCACCCAGTGAGGGAGATCTGGGTTGTTTCTAGTTTGGGATGATTATAAATAATGCTGCTATAGGCACATTTTTGAAAAGATTTTTTTGAGTACATATAAGTTTTCATTTCTCTAGGACAAAGAGCCAAAAGTGGGGTTGCTGGGTCATACAGTAAATGTACATTTAACTTTATAGGAGACTGCCAAACTGTTTCCTGGAGTGGTTGTATTATTTTGCATTCCCACCAGCAATGTATGAGATGTTGTTCTGCATCCTTGCCAGTGCTTGGTGGTGGTTGTTGTTGTTGTTTTGCGGTACACAGGCCTCTCACTGTTGTGGCCTCTCCCGTTGCGGAGCACAGGCTCCGGACGCGCAGGCTCAGCGACCACGGCTCACGGGCCCAGCTGCTCCGCGGCATGTGGGATCTTCCCGGACCGGGGCACGAACCCGTGTCCCCTGCATCGGCAGGCGGACTCTCAACCACTGCGCCACCCAGGGAAGCCCAGTGCTTGGTATTTTTAATTTTGGTCTTCCTAAAGGTGTGTAATGGCACGTTATTGTGGTTTTCAGGCATTTCCCTAAGTGTTCAAGTTTGATTTAGTCTTCACTAGCACTGCTTGAACAATTTTGTACATCAGAAACTTCAGAAGCACATGGAAAGACTATAAAAATATTAAAGCTGGCGAGCTGCCTATTAAAGACAAAGATGCTAAGACCCAGAGAAGGGAAGGATATGCCTAAAGTCTCAGACCTGTGCTTTTCTAACAGTTCTTTCTAATCATGTGGTGTGAACCAACTATCCAATTCCTGTACCCTCTTTAAACAGGACAAAGCAAAACCACACAAAATAAACTTTAAGCCCCACAAATAACTAATGAAATCCTTTTTGATACTGATTTATAAAGGGCAACCAGAATAATCATTCTGATCACAACACAGAAACAGCATGAGCTAGGTTTCCAAACATTAGATTTCTGAAAAGGTGCCCGTGCCCTGTATAATGGCAAATATTTTGATCTCTAGATCTCAGCAATGCAGAGGTTTCTTAGACATTGTATTAATAAGAAAAGGACAAGGGACAAGTGCTTTTCCCCTTCATTTTAGAGTCCACGCTTTCTTTTGTATTTTACCTGGCAGGAGGGCCCCGGTCGTTACCTTGACAGGAAGCCAGTGATAGGGACATCATTCTTGCAGCTGATCACCGCCTTAATAGTTAAATTCAGTGGGTTTAAGAGAGCCCAAACTAGCAAACACCTCCTCACCATTCTTCCATGGGAGGAAGAACACAGTTACTTGACAGGTCTGTGGGAGCAGGAACTGAGCGTGCCCCTGGCTCAGCGCTTCTCCTCAGGATCTGCTTGCCTGCGGGGAGGGTGGGGAGGGTGACTTCTGGGTGCTCCCCTACATAACACAATAATCAAAGCTGGTGGACGCTGAAGGGCAGTCCTGTGATTGTCCAGCTCTTTCAGAAATAAAGTAGAAAGGATACGCAACCCCTTCCAGCAAGCGGTCTGAAGTCAGCCTTTCAATCTAGCTTTTGCCAGGAAAAAGGCAAACATTTTAAACTCTGTGTAACTCCTAAATCTTTCCATGATTTGCACTCAGGAGAGAAAGATGATGTTATTTATTGGACTCCAGGTATATGTTGCTTCATTAAATACGTGTGTGTGTGTGTGTGTGTGTGTGTGTGTGTGTGTGTACGTACACATACATATATATTCACAATATCTAGTAGATGTCATTTGCCACAAGAATAATTACACAGGAAATCCCCTGTCTGAATAAGAGGAACATAAATAGATACTTACTACATCAGTGTTTTTTAAAAAGTAGAGCCCTTCCTTCAATGAACTCTCATATGGAGAGCCAGTAGATAAAATAAACAAGAGTGAAAATACTCTGGTTAAAAATGTGCAGGGTTTTCCAGAGCTCAGCCTGCTCTCGTGCTGCCCCCCAATTACTTCCCAGTCTTTTCCTTTCCTCCAACTTCGTGGACTCTCTAGAGAACTTGAGAAGACAATAAGGAAAACCCTGCTTTGATAATTAAACATGAAAGAAGTATCCCAAGTTACTCTGCTACCCTCCTCATGAAGGTCAGGTCTCTTTCTACACACAGGAGCTCAAGCCTGAAATCTGGGCCCATGGAAGGGAGACATGCCAACCTCTACTTTATTTTGTTTTTTTTGAATATTATTTTATTTATTTTTTATACAGCAGGTTCTTATTAGTTATCTATTTTATACATAGTAGTGTATATATGTCAATCCCAATCTCCCAATTCATCCCACCACCACCACCGCCACTTTCCCCCCTTGGTGTCGGTAATGTTTGTTCTCTACATCTGTGTCTCTGTTTCTGCCCTGAAAACTGGTTCATCTGTACCATTTTCATACGTTCCACATATATGCGTTAATATACGATATTTGTTTTTCTCTTTCTGACTTGATTCACTCTGTATGACAGTCTCCAGATCCATCCACGTCTCCACAAATGACCCAGTTTTGTTCCTTTTTATGGCTGAGTAATATTCCATTGTATGTAAGTGCCACATCTGTTTTATCCATTCTTCTGTCAATGGGCATTTAGGTTGCTTCCATGACCTGGCTATTGTAAATAGTGCTGCAATGAACATTGGGGTGCATGTGTCTTTTTTTTTTTTGCGGTACGCGGGCCTCTCACTGCTGTGGCCTCTCCCGCTGCGGAGCACAGGCTCCGGACACGCAGGCCCAGCAGCCATGGCTCACGGGCCCAGCCGCCCCGCGGCATGCGGGATCCTCCCAGACCGGGGCACGAACCCGCGTTCCCTGCATCGGCAGGCAGACCCTCAACCACTGCGCCACCAGGGAAGCCCTGCATGTGTCTTTTTGAGTTATGGTTTTCTCTGGGTATATGCCCAGTAGTGGGAATGCTGGGTCATTTGGTAACTCTATTTTTAGTTTTTTAAGGAACCTCCATACTGTTCTCCATAGTGGCTGTATCAATTTACATTCCCACCAACAGTGCAAGAGGATTCCCTTTTCTCCACACCTTCTCCAGCATCTGTTTGTAGATTTTCTGACGGTGCCCATTCTAACTGGTGTGAGGTGATACCTCACTGTAGTTTTGATTTGCATTTCTCTAATAATTAGTGATGTTGAGCAGCTCTTCATGTGCTTCTTGGCCATCTGTATGTCTTCTTTGGAGAAATGTCTATTTAGGTCTTCTGCCCATTTTTTGATTGGCCACCCTCTACTTTAAATGAGAGCTGCCGACAACAACAGCAAGCTCTCTCTGGGGTCATTTCACTGCAAGAACAGGACTAACAGCTAAGCTGAAGAACCCAGGAGAGAGGCCACCGAGGTCACTCCGCTATAGTAACTGCAAGGTCTATTCAGCCACCGTGGCAGATGTGAAGACAATCGCCATATAAAAGCAGCCCCATCCAAAAACACAAGAATTCCAAATTCAGAGACTGCGGGTCACTGAAGTTCTTACCATGCGAAGCTGCATCTGTTCCCAACACATTCCACTCTGCTGGCAGCTTCAGGTGCCTGAACGCCAGGGAAACCTTCTCATCAAGGGAATTCACATCCGTGGACGGGGGTCCTGACCGATCCAGGAAACGGGTGAAGTTCAGAGCCTGCTGATTTCCAGCACTGGTTGCCAGGAACTGGGCTGCATCGTAGGCCTCGTCCTGGATGAACCTGAAGTCTTCTTCCGCCACCACAAACACAGGCAGGCCCTCTTTGGAAGCACAGAGCAGCACCTTCACCGTCTCGCAGCAGTCATGACCTAAGGAAACACACGCAGCAAGGAAAACAGGATTAGAGCCCTCTCCTGAAAGAAGGACACTGCGGGGAGTGGGGGGCGGTGCTTCTCGGCTCTTCCTGCGTGACATACAAGCTCCCCTTCCTAAAACAAACCTCTCCTTCGTCCGAGCTCTAACAGCAATCTTCCAAACTTCTTAAAACTCCATTTCCAACTCATCTTTACAATGGCTATTTGCAAATATGAATTGGTTCCCCTACCAAACAGCAAATAACTTCGTATTCCAGCTGCCACCGTGCCGGCAGCGTAGTGTTTGGTACTAACAGGCTCTGAAAATCTCAATATACACTGAACTACAGCAGTTCAATTTGAACAAATTAAAGAATGAAAGCTGAAGGACCTTGCAAGGCCTAGCGTACAATGGGAAGTCTAACCCCTCCCGAACTGCGCTGGATCCGAAAACCCAACAGGGAAAAAGTCACTCATACAGGTTACATGGCAGGAATTGTACAGATGCCCCAGAACCTGCCTCACTTTCAACCACGATACAACTGAGCAAATGAGGAAGCACTTAGAAAAGTACAAAACGACTTGATTTTATTTTACTATTATGAAGCAATTCAAGGCCTAGAAAATAACTTTTGCTCTGAGATACACGTTCTTTCCTGTAACGTAAAGAGAACTTCAATCAAATCACCTAGGTCACCCAGGGATGACACAATGCTGTGGCTAGAAACCTGGTTGAGGAGAAGCAAGCATGCCAGAGACTGCAGTGCCCACTGTCCAGAGGGGCAGAGACCTCACGAGCTGCGACATTGGCAGCAAGCTACGTGTCACCTCAAAGAGCTCTGCTCAAGTAAGACCAGGAAGGTTTAACAGCAGTGTTTCCCGTGGGGAGGCCTTCGTGGAGAATCAGACTTTCTCTGGGTTTTCAGCCTCACAGAACTAAGTATTTCCAAGATACAGAATATTAATCAAGACACGTTTTTCCTCAACTTTCAGGCACTGATCTCAACTAGCTGGAACTATGCTCCTAACATCATCATTTCTTTCATAAGTATCTTTCTGATGAGAAAAAAGAAAAGGCAATGAAGTTGATGCTTCTGTTTGAGTTGCTCCCCCTGGTGCGCTGCCTGATAAACTGCAGGCACCTGAGGCCTGGGCTCCCCTGAGCCCACCGGCTCGCACTGACCGCTTCCCAGCAGCGGGGTGAGGAGGAGGGTCCCTGAATCTGGCTCTCCAGACCACGGGCACAGCCAACGAGGCTTCACACCTCACAGAATAAAGTAAGCTTTCTGCTGTCTTTGAAAGAGAAAACAATTATTTTTTTCCACATATACTTTTTCCCCAGGGGCCTCCTTAAGCCTTTACTTTGTGACAAAAGAAATCTCTCCCTGCTGTGTAATTTGAGGATGGTAACAAGTATCAATACTTACTAACCAAGAACCTACCACATACCAGGCACCTGACATGTCATTTTCTCTACACAACAAATTTATGAGGTGCATATTGTCCTCACATTACAGGTAAGAAAACTGAGACTTCAAGAAGTAACTTGCCCAAGTTTACACACATGTGAAGAAGCAGAATCCATCATTCAAATTCAAGTCGGATGCCAAAGTTCATGGCCTATTATATCATGATGCAAAAGTTTTGTAACACATTGCTTATAAAGAGGGAGGGGTGACAGCTACGTCCCTACCTGTGAGGAGCCCAACACTTGGAATGACAGGCCAGTATGACTATTAAGCAAGAGGAACGGGTTCATGAACCACCGAGATCGGTCTCCACACAAACGCATAACTCCACCAAGGTGCTCCCACTGCATTCCCAGTGGAATTCCTTCCATGAAGGCTGTGGGAAAGTGAAGCATCCTCTGGCATGCATGCGTGCACACATGTGCATGGCGGTGTGTATACACCCATGTTTGTATTTCAATTCAATAAATATGTTGAATTTATACGTCTACTATGTGAAATGAAATCAGGATAAAGAATCTTAATCTTTCTTTGAAGGGCAGCCAGCCTAATTACATAAGACAACAACATCAGGATAAACAAATCAACTGATTCAGGTAATAAAGGTTTGGGTGTTTTTCTGGCAGAAAGTAGTTTTTCTAAACTGTTCTGTAACATTTAACGACTAACATCTGGGGAATTCCCTGGCGGTCCAGTGGTTAGGACTCGGTGCTTTCACTGCTGGGGTCCAGGTTCAATCCTTGGTCGGGGAACTAAGATCCCGTGAGCTGTTCGGTGCAGCCAAAAATAACATGTGGACATCCACCAAGCCTAGCACACTGTAACCAGAAGCTAATCACAGTGAATCTGAGCTCTCCAGAGGTTTATAGTCTATTAGGTGGCAATCAACCAAGCTGCAGATCACTGCAAAATGGGGTGGGTTCTAAAGAAACACATACCATGCGACTCGCCAGAGAGGACCAGTGCATTTCACAGGTGAGCAAAAGAAAGGTGGCAGTCAAGAAGGACCTTTTCCATAGGCATCCTGCTCCCAACTCTCCAACCGCAGCGGTTCTTCACTGCAACCCTCAGAACTCAGATGCATAGTCCTATCCTATCCCTCCCTCCCTCTCTATCACTTCTCTAATAATATCTATCTATCACTTCTCTAATAATTTCTCTGTGCCAGGCACCATCCTCAGTGATTTCCCAATAACAGTTCATTTAATTCTCATAACAACCCTAGCAGTAGGTACTATTATTATCCCCATTTGCCAGATGAGGAAATCAAGTCACAAAAATGTTAAGTAATTTGTCCAAGGTTATAAAGCTCCTAAGTGGCAGAATTAGAATCTGAACCCAAGTTTCCTTGCTCTCCTGTCTGCCCCTACACCCAAGATTCACGGAGACAAGAAGGCTTAAACGGGAAATAAAGGTACCATGGAAAAACTAACAGGAAAGGAAGGAAAACACTATGCTCAAATCCTGACTATAAGACTCCTAAGTTGCATGACCTCAGATCATCTCTGCTTCTCCAGGCCTCAATTTCTTCATGTACAGAATAAGGGCAGCCTCTGCAGGCTCTATGGTTTCCCCAGCTGTACAAACCCGAGGGTTTTACCAGGCAGAAGGTGGGGAGAGATAGAAACTTAGGAAGAGATTCCAGGAACAAGAAACAGTTTCAAAAACATAAAAATGGAAGCAGAGAGCAAGTTCAAGGGATGGAATAATTTCTGCAAAAGACAGTTTCATGAAGATATTAAGTAGGCTACACCTAGATGTTTCGTGTGAGGAGAGACCTGGGTTCAAACCTATTTTGTTACTTCCTAAGCTATGTGGCCTGAGGTAAATGACAACTTCTCTAACACTTTAAAATCTGGAGAGTATCCTAATCTCGTAAGTCAAGAGCTATAATTTAGAAGACTCCTCTCAAATTCTGTAATACTATCACCCAAAACAACATATACAGGCTCATTTCACTTCCAATCAAACTAGACAGACAGCCAGACACAGCAATACATATTTCAGTCAGGATAATTACTGTTGACCCTTTAACAAGATAGGTTTGAACTGCCTGGGTCCACTTATATGTGGATTTTTTTCTTCAATACTACATAGATGTACTACTATATTTACGATCCATGGTTGGCTGAATCTCCGGATGCAAACCTATGGATACAGAGGGCCAACTAAGGGACTTGAGCATCTGCAGATTTTGGTGTCCACGGGGGTCTTGGAACCAATCCCCTTGCAGATACTGACAGATGACTGTACTTTAAGAATGTTGTGGTTCTCATTCATGAATCTCACCAGTAATTATAGCATTTCCCATTTATTCAGGAGTAAGCTCATTTTTAAATTCCTGACAGTCCTTTGAGGTAGATACGAATAAATGTCAATAAAAACTAAACTTACAGGTTTCACAATTCAATGATGAGAATGTGAATGTGGGATCCAAATTGAATTCTACCTTCAAAACTTAAACACACTCTTAGAAGAGATATTAAACTAACCTACAATAATGACATCCACTGCCCCACCCATCCAAACAGTTATTCTTTCTTACTCGTCTCCTTCCCCAAGCCTGCGCAGCAGAGGTGTCTGAGACACCTGAGAGCTTGAGCCAGAAAGCGAGTCACACCGTTGCTAAAAGTTAACATCATCGCTGCTCTGTAAAATCACCTCCTGTATATACACAGGGTCCAGGCCATAGTCCAGATCTTCAACTTCATCTCACACTCTCCTGCATAGGCGCACACGCACGCACACACACACACACGCACACACATAGCCAAAAGCCATGGTGAAGCAATACCACCTTAACTCAAAACTGGAAAGTGCAGGCGTAATACATCTACACAGAAATCTATCTGAAATTGCAAAAATGACTTTACTTGGCTAGGGCGGGGTGGGGAAAACAAAGAGGGAGAAACAGAAGGTGGTTTGGGGGTGTGTATGTCTGTGCACATGTGCTTAGCAGCCTAAGCACGCATAATCCTTTCTGCTGCTTTAGCAGAATCTCTTAGAAGGTGGATGGGTGGATGGGCAAACTATCATCTGCTCTATTTGTGCAGAACTAAAACAAAACCGTGTATTAGAGAAGGCAGAGTGTCAGCAAAGGCCATGAAATAGATATCTAGGAGAAGCCATCCAATTGTTAGCCCAATATTTTCCCTTTAGACGTGAACTCACAATCTGAAGGAGAAACTATGAATCAACCTAAGTAAAATGTGCCATAAATCTGGAATTTGTTTGGTATGATTATAGGCTTCTTTTTCCAAAGAAAAACTGAGGGTTAAAAGAGTGAAGAACTGAGGGTTTCCTGGCTCAGTCTTTATTAAACTTTCAGTAAATTGGAAGAATTACTACTGAGCTCGAGCAAAGTGCCTCCCCTACCGTCTGGAAAACCACCTCGCAAGGCTGGCAGGGCTACTGTCTCATATTCACGTTTTCTATTAGGCTCAAATGGTTCACAAGATTAGTGTTTAATCCCTATGACCTTTCAGATAAAGCATCTAGAAAAAAAAAAAATCAACGTTTTTCAAAAACAAAGGTTATGTAATATGGACCCATTAATAAAACTGAAGTCACTGCATCTGTACACATAAAATCTCTTACTACCATAAATTAGCTCTAAAGACACAACTGTTTTCAGGGGCCATTAGTCTTATGACTGCCTTTGTACACACAAAATACAAGGTATTAACGATGTCTACATCTTCAGGGCAAAAACATGGGGATGGGAAACTATATCCAATTCGACATAATAACCACAATTAACTTCTTTTTACATGAAGACAGAGGCTGCAGCATAAAGAAGAGTAACAAGGTTTGCAGCTGGTTCCGTGGTGTTTTTCCTTCCACTCAATTTCCTGGTAACAAAAAAAGAAAATAAAAATCACAAGTCCTTTTAAAAGGGGAAGTTCTGAAAATTTTACTGAGCTTCTTCTGAGGGAAATACCCACAGAGAATTGAGACAGGGGAAGAAGAGAGATGAACTGTAAAGGAACATGGCCTAAACCTCAATTCCATTTTTTAAAATTGACTTCTGAATATATGCTACGATCAGGTCCGAGCTGATTACAACAGAAGTATGAAGTAAATTTGGGGGTGGGAGAGATGGAACCCTTACTGAGTAAATTGTAAGAGGTACTGAAGTATGCTGACAACTAGCTGTAGAGTCAGAAGATACCAGGTTTAAGTCTCACCTCCACTGCAAACAGGCTGGGTCAACCTGAAAAAGTCACTCGACCTTGAAGTCTATTTGCTTGTGCACAAAAATGGGAACATCACCAACCTTCCAGGTTATTTAAAAAAAAAAAAAAAAATCAGAGATGGCTGTACACAGAGCAGACACCTGGCATAAACAGGCATCTAAACCTGGTACTTGTTATCAGTATTAGCTATTAAAATCCTCCTGTTCAGGTGACTCAAGGAAAAGAGATGCCTATTACTCTATCAAGAGCTTCTGCATAAGCCCAACACAGCAAATGCTGCCCCTGACACTGCAGAACTGAAGAAACAAAGGGAAGGAGGAAGAATGCCGAATAAACAACACACAATCAGGAGCACCTAGATGGGAAACAAAAATGTAACTGCTGATGGTCCTCTTAAAAGCATCTAATCCAAACGTTTTTAAGCTCACACATCAGGAGGTGTGTGCTCCTGAGGTTGGAGAGCTTTTCCGCAGGCTCCTTATCACTATATGAAGCACCCATATCCATGGAAACGAAACAGTGCTACAGATAAACAAAACTGCTGAAGCATGACCGAAGAATTACTTCATTTCCTATTAGGCTAAAGGTGGCACACATCCCATCCGGGCCTTCTCTTTTGAGAAGGAAACAATTGGGACTTTGTTTCACCAGCTATCCAAAAAGGAACCCTGCAAGTGCTTGCGGGGCCAACCAAGTCCAGGCCCACTCAGTCATTTCCTACCAGAAGGCTGCATTTGTAGTCAAGGTGGAAGATACAAAAATTATATCTTTTACTACTTCATTTTGGCATCAAAAGTATTTAAAAATTTGGTGTCTTTTTCTTCCCTTTGAAGTAGCTATACAGGGTTGAAGGAAATTTTCAGTCTTCAGACCCACACTCTCTCTAACAGGAATAGGATTATGTGCAGAAGTATGTACCTACTGCTAGTTTTCAGTAGTCTAATGGCAGATGTGCAAATTTGGGATAGGTATCAAAGATCTCTGTATGTATAGGAGTATTTATGCAGAGGGGGAAAAGAAGGCAGGCCCAGGAATCATGTATTGATACATCTGCGGGGAGAAAGGGGCTAATTAACACTAAAAATGTGATGTGCTATATAATCCAGCTTATTACTCTAAGGCAGTGCTTTTCAACCTTTTATTCATTGTCATCCCCCAAGGAGCCTTTATAAACATTTCTATTTGCCACACCCATCCTATGAAACTTTAATACCACAGATATATCATATATTTGTATATGTGCATCTGCGCTCTCTATATAAAGAGTTAAGTTTTTTTTTAACTCCCCTAAGAACCAATTCTCACCCCCTTGGGGGGATATTGGCCCCAGTGCAACGTGTGTGCTCCATTCTAGTGCTGTGTTCATAGTTCCAAGGTGATGAAGTATCCACACAGGCATTAATTACAACAGGACAGCAGACAGCAGATACACTTCCCTTCAACTAGTCCTCAGTTTTTTCCAGGATAGCCACTATATATACTGACTAGCATTGGGACAGTAATTTAAGCCTTTTAAGATATAAAATCATGTCTGTCTAGAGACAGCCTTGTAGTAGGAGTATTTTAGGATAGTAATTTAGGATAACTGAGTACTTTGGCAGAGACAGAGGGCCCCAGGATTCTCTGATTGTGCCAGTTAAAAGCCTGTAACTTCTTTTCAAATGTGTTATTCAATTTGGCAACCTCTGTACGTCCGCAGATAGAAACAGAGTCTTGGTTCACAAGAACTGAGAGACACACGACTTAACTGCAGGACTACTTGTTGAGACCTGGGGCTATAAGCACTGGTTTTTAATTAAGCCACAAAAGACTTCTGATCATGGTAAATGTACTTTTTTCTTTCTTTTTAATAACAAATCTACTTTATATAGTACCTTCCCTTTGATTAAGTGAGAAAGAAAAGAAAGATACGAAACAGCAGAGTCAAATTCTGGGTCAGTGAATCCTTGCAGTTTTCCTGTCAAACAAGACCCCTTGCTGTGAAGTCTAAAAGTAAGTAACAGACATGCTGAAAAAAAAAAAGATTTCATTTTATGATAGATTCTGCACCAAAGCCTTTCACAAAAGTAGTATGAGCATCCACTAAACATCCTGTCTCACTTCCCATTCTGCAATTGCTGTCTGCTTGGTCGAAATTCACATTTAAGTAATAAAAATGAATCCATGACAGTACCTCGCATCTCCCAAGAATTACCTTCCAAGGATATTCTGATTTCTTTATATTACTTACCAGTCCTATAGTCTTTTAAAGAAAACATGTTGGCTTCATCCCTCAAGGAAAATCACTGTTTTGTTAAAATGGGATTTGGGGTTGGGTTTGTTTTATATGAAGAGAAAAGAATGGAGATATTTTACTTTCATTTATTACAAACGCCAACACCTTTTGTCTGTAGAGATATATTTTCATTTCAGGATGTATTTCACAGCAAATTATATTCTTAAACCAGCCAATTCATAGGTATTTTGAATGTGGTATTTTATTATAACGCTTGTTTGTCTTTGTTTAGTGTTCATTAGCACAAAGATGGTTTATTTTCAAAAGAGAGGACATTATTTCCAAAGTCTTCAATATGTTTTTATTAAAAATTACTATATTCAATATGTTGAAAATAACATGTGCACTTTTAAAACATTCAAACAATTTAAAGGCAGATAAAGCCTCCAAAGGCTCCAACTAACTGTCCCCTAAGATGCTACTACTCTTAACATAATTTCATTTTTAAAGAAGAAGGATTGTATCACATCTACAGCCTTTCGGTAGTGTTAAGGTAAGAGAAGATCACTTTACAATTTCTTTATAACTAAACATACATACACAATTCATTGTAAGCTTCTCATCAGAAAACAAGCAAAAGAGTGAGAAAATATGAAAAAAGGAAAAAAATGGACTGTAATCTCAGTATCTGAAGTCAAAGAGGTTTTTTTCCAGGAGACTATTAAGAAATGTCTCATCTCCCTACCCCTCAAATTATAAAAGGTTACAGACTAACATCAAGGAGTAGCTGTCTGTGAAGGTCAATCAATCATCTGGTTTTAGTGAAAACTAAAATAGCACAAAACACTGACAGTTAAACACGCAGAGAAAGAACTCAAAGAAAAATCTGAGCCAGCAATCTGGATGAAGCATGACATTCAAAGCAAGATCAAGACACAAAGCCCTTTTTCTGCCCATTGTCGGCAAAATGGCTAGGACCTGAGGAGCTAGCCCCACACAGGAGCAGAAAGGGCGCAGGTACATCCCTCCCGGTCGCAGCTGCTGCAAACAGACCACAGACCGTGCACGTTTACCCAGTAACTGGGATGCACAAAGCAATACAGACTTTCCACGAAGAATCTTGACTAATCTGACACTGCCCTCCACAGACAGGAAATTTGAGGCTATCAATATGGCTAACTGATGCACTGAAATCATCAGAGGTAGCTCTGGAAAGAGAACACAGACCCCTGACCCAGGCCAAGAATTCAACTCAAGAAGCCAGACTTGCAGTTTTCAAAAGACAGGTGTGTGTGTGTGTGTGTGTGTGTGTGTGTGTGTGTGTGTGTGTGTG